>NW_026558374.1:0-225687 GCF_026930045.1 Uloborus diversus
CAGTTTAATTTTTCGACACGAAGATTTCAAAGTGTTTAAATAAACAATTACCAAGGTGCATTTTTTGTTTTTATTATATTTAAAACTCCCACCGACAGAGCTCCCATAGACTAATGGCTAGAGTGTTAGGCTTCCAAGCGAGTGGCCCTGGGTTCGAGTCCCAGCCTGAACGAAAATCTTCAATGTATACTTTTAGTTTCTAATTTGAAATTTCTTCTTCTTTTTTTTTTAATTTTTCTCTTTTGCGAATATTGATTATTTATGTAGGGAGAAAAATTCTGAGTCAGTTTAATTATTCGACCTGTAAATTTCAAAGTGTTTGAATCAATAATTACCAAGGTGCATTTTTTGTTTTTATTATATTTAAGACTTCCATCGACAGAGCTCCGATAGCCTAATGGCTAGACCGTTGGGTTCCTAGCGCGTGGTACTGGGTTCGAGTCCCGGCCGGAAAGGAAATCTTAAATGCAAATATTTTTTTCTAATTTTATAATTCTTTTTTTTTTTATTTTTCCCTTTTGCGAAGTCAGTCAGTCAGTCTGACAGTCAATCAGTCAAGCACTCAGTCATTCAGTCTCAGTCAGTCAGTCCAGTCAGTCAGTCACTCAGTCAGTCAGTTAGTCCTTCAGCCAGTCAGTCAAGCAGTCAGTCATTTAGTCTCGGTCAGTCAGTCATTCAGTCAGTCAGTCAGTCAGGCAGTCAGTCAGTCAGTCAGTCGGTCAGTCCTGTGCAGTCAGTTAGTCACTGAAGCAGTCAGTCAGTCAGTCGGTCAGTCCTGTGCAGTCAGTTAGTCACTAAAGCAGTCAGTCAGTCTCAGTCAGTCAGTCAGTCAGTCAGTCCAGTCCAGTCTCAGTCAGTCAGTCAGTCAGTCTCGGTCAGTCAGTCAGTCAGTCATTCAGTCAGTCAGTCAGTCAGGCAGTCAGTCAGTCGGTCAGCCTTATTCAGTCAGTCTGTCAGTCAGTCAGTCAGTCAGCCTTATTCAGTCAGTCTGTCAGTCATCCTTATTCAGTCAGTCTGTCAGTCAGTCAGTCGGTCAGTCCTGTCCAATCAGTTAGTCAGTCAAGCAGTCAGTCAGGTAGTCAAGCAGTCAGTCAGTCAGTGTCAGTCAGTCATTTAGTCATTCAGTCAGTCAGTGAAATAGCCAGTCAGAGAGTCAAGCAGTCAGTCAGTCAGTCTCAGTCAGTCAGTTAGTCAGTCAGTCAGTCAGTCAGTCAGTCAGTCCAGTCTCAGTCAGTCAGGCAGTTAGTCAGTCAGTCTCGGTCAGTCAGTGAGTCAGTCAGTCAGTATCAGTCAGTCAGTGAGTCAGTCTGTCAGTCAGGCAGTGTCAGTCAGGCAGTAAGACTCCGCTCGACAGAACTCCGATAGCCTAATGGCTAGACCGCTGGTCTTCCAAGCGAGTGGCCTGGGTTCGAGTCCCAGCCTGAACGAAAATCTTCAATGTAAACATTTAGTTTCTAATTTGAAATTTCTTCTTCTTTTTTTTTTAATTTTTCTCTTTTGCGAATATTGATTATTTATGTAGGGAGAAAAATTCTGAGTCAGTTTAATTATTCGACCTGTAAATTTCAAAGTGTTTGAATCAATAATTACCAAGGTGCATTTTTTGTTTTTATTATATTTAAGACTTCCATCGACAGAGCTCCGATAGCCTAATGGCTAGACCGTTGGGTTCCAAGCGCGTGGTACTGGGTTCGAGTCCCGGCCGGAACGAAAATCTTCCATGTATATATTTCTCTTCTAATTTGAAGATTTTTTTTTTTTTTTTCAATTTCTTTCTTTTGCAAATATGGATTATTTATGTACGGAAGAAAATTCTGAGTCAGTTTAATTTTTCGACACGAAGATTTCAAAGTGTTTAAATAAACAATTACCAAGGTGCATTTTTTGTTTTTATTATATTTAAGACTTCCATCGACAGAGCTCCGATAGCCTAATGGCTAGACCGTTGGGTTCCAAGCGCGTGGTACTGGGTTCGAGTCCCGGCCGGAAAGGAAATCTTAAATGCAAATATTTTTTTCTAATTTTATAATTCTTTTTTTTTTATTTTTCCCTTTTGCGAAGTCAGTCAGTCAGTCTGACAGTCAATCAGTCAAGCACTCAGTCATTCAGTCTCAGTCAGTCAGTCCAGTCAGTCAGTCACTCAGTCAGTCAGTTAGTCCTTCAGCCAGTCAGTCAAGCAGTCAGTCATTTAGTCTCGGTCAGTCAGTCATTCAGTCAGTCAGTCAGTCAGGCAGTCAGTCAGTCAGTCAGTCGGTCAGTCCTGTGCAGTCAGTTAGTCACTGAAGCAGTCAGTCAGTCAGTCGGTCAGTCCTGTGCAGTCAGTTAGTCACTAAAGCAGTCAGTCAGTCTCAGTCAGTCAGTCAGTCAGTCAGTCCAGTCCAGTCTCAGTCAGTCAGTCAGTCAGTCTCGGTCAGTCAGTCAGTCAGTCATTCAGTCAGTCAGTCAGTCAGGCAGTCAGTCAGTCGGTCAGCCTTATTCAGTCAGTCTGTCAGTCAGTCAGTCAGTCAGCCTTATTCAGTCAGTCTGTCAGTCATCCTTATTCAGTCAGTCTGTCAGTCAGTCAGTCGGTCAGTCCTGTCCAGTCAGTTAGTCAGTCAAGCAGTCAGTCAGGTAGTCAAGCAGTCAGTCAGTCAGTGTCAGTCAGTCATTTAGTCATTCAGTCAGTCAGTGAAATAGCCAGTCAGAGAGTCAAGCAGTCAGTCAGTCAGTCTCAGTCAGTCAGTTAGTCAGTTAGTCAGTCAGTCAGTCAGTCAGTCCAGTCTCAGTCAGTCAGGCAGTTAGTCAGTCAGTCTCGGTCAGTCAGTGAGTCAGTCAGTCAGTATCAGTCAGTCAGTGAGTCAGTCTGTCAGTCAGGCAGTATCAGTCAGGCAGTAAGACTCCGCTCGACAGAACTCCGATAGCCTAATGGCTAGACCGCTGGTCTTCCAAGCGAGTGGCCTGGGTTCGAGTCCCAGCCGCAGCGAATATCTTCAATGTATGTATTTCTTTTCTAATTTGAAAATTCTTTTTTTTTTTCAATTTCTTTCCTTTGCAATTATTGATTATTTATGTAGGGAAGAAAATTCTGAGTCAGTTTAATTTTTCGACACGAAGATTTCAAAGTGTTTAAATAAACAATTACCAAGGTGCATTTTTTGTTTTTATTATATTTAAAACTCCCACCGACAGAGCTCCCATAGACTAATGGCTAGAGTGTTAGGCTTCCAAGCGAGTGGCCCTGGGTTCGAGTCCCAGCCTGAACGAAAATCTTCAATGTATACTTTTAGTTTCTAATTTGAAATTTCTTCTTCTTTTTTTTTTAATTTTTCTCTTTTGCGAATATTGATTATTTATGTAGGGAGAAAAATTCTGAGTCAGTTTAAGTATTCGGCCTGTAAATTTCAAAGTGTTTGAATCAATAATTACCAAGGTGCATTTTTTGTTTTTATTATATTTAAGACTTCCCTCGACAGCGCTCCGATAGCCTAATGGCTAGACCGTTGGGTTCCAAGCGCGTGGTACTGGGTTCGAGTCCCGGCCGGAACGAAAATCTTCCATGTATATATTTCTCTTCTAATTTGAAGATTCTTTTTTTTTTCAATTTCTTTCTTTTGCAAATATGGATTATTTATGTACGGAAGAAAATTCTGAGTCAGTTTAATTTTTCGACACGAAGATTTCAAAGTGTTTAAATAAACAATTACCAAGGTGCATTTTTTGTTTTTATTATATTTAAGACTTCCATCGACAGAGCTCCGATAGCCTAATGGCTAGACCGTTGGGTTCCAAGCGCGTGGTACTGGGTTCGAGTCCCGGCCGGAAAGGAAATCTTAAATGCAAATATTTTTTTCTAATTTTATAATTCTTTTTTTTTTATTTTTCCCTTTTGCGAAGTCAGTCAGTCAGTCTGACAGTCAATCAGTCAAGCACTCAGTCATTCAGTCTCAGTCAGTCAGTCCAGTCAGTCAGTCACTCAGTCAGTCAGTTAGTCCTTCAGCCAGTCAGTCAAGCAGTCAGTCATTTAGTCTCGGTCAGTCAGTCATTCAGTCAGTCAGTCAGTCAGGCAGTCAGTCAGTCAGTCAGTCGGTCAGTCCTGTGCAGTCAGTTAGTCACTGAAGCAGTCAGTCAGTCAGTCGGTCAGTCCTGTGCAGTCAGTTAGTCACTAAAGCAGTCAGTCAGTCTCAGTCAGTCAGTCAGTCAGTCAGTCCAGTCCAGTCTCAGTCAGTCAGTCAGTCAGTCTCGGTCAGTCAGTCAGTCAGTCATTCAGTCAGTCAGTCAGTCAGGCAGTCAGTCAGTCGGTCAGCCTTATTCAGTCAGTCTGTCAGTCAGTCAGTCAGTCAGCCTTATTCAGTCAGTCTGTCAGTCATCCTTATTCAGTCAGTCTGTCAGTCAGTCAGTCGGTCAGTCCTGTCCAGTCAGTTAGTCAGTCAAGCAGTCAGTCAGGTAGTCAAGCAGTCAGTCAGTCAGTGTCAGTCAGTCATTTAGTCATTCAGTCAGTCAGTGAAATAGCCAGTCAGAGAGTCAAGCAGTCAGTCAGTCAGTCTCAGTCAGTCAGTTAGTCAGTTAGTCAGTCAGTCAGTCAGTCAGTCCAGTCTCAGTCAGTCAGGCAGTTAGTCAGTCAGTCTCGGTCAGTCAGTGAGTCAGTCAGTCAGTATCAGTCAGTCAGTGAGTCAGTCTGTCAGTCAGGCAGTATCAGTCAGGCAGTAAGACTCCGCTCGACAGAACTCCGATAGCCTAATGGCTAGACCGCTGGTCTTCCAAGCGAGTGGCCTGGGTTCGAGTCCCAGCCGCAGCGAATATCTTCAAGGTATGTATTTCTTTTCTAATTTGAAAATTCTTTTTTTTTTCAATTTCTTTCCTTTGCAATTATTGATTATTTATGTAGGGAAGAAAATTCTGAGTCAGTTTAATTTTTCGACACGAAGATTTCCAAGTGTTTAAATAAACAATTACCAAGGTGCATTTTTTGTTTTTATTATATTTAAAACTCCCACCGACAGAGCTCCCATGGACTAATGGCTAGAGTGTTAGGCTTCCAAGCGAGTGGCCCTGGGTTCGAGTCCCGGCCGGAACGAAAATCTTCCATGTATATACTTCTCTTCTAATTTGAAGATTCTTTTTTTTTTCAATTTCTTTCTTTTGCAAATATGGATTATTTATGTACGGAAGAAAATTCTGAGTCAGTTTAATCATTCGAACTTTAGATTTCAAAGATTTTAGATCAATAATTACTAAGGTGCATTTTTTGTTTTTATTATAATTAAGACACCGATCAACAGAGATCCGATAGTATATTGGCGAGAGCGTTGGGCTTCCATGAGTGTCGCCCTGGGTTCAAATCCCAGCCGGAAAGGAAATCTTAAATGCAAAAATTTTTTTCTAATTTTATAATTCTTTTTTTTTATTTTTCCCTTTTGCGAAGTCAGTCAGTCAGTCTGACAGTCAATCAGTCAAGCACTCAGTCATTCAGTCTCAGTCAGTCAGTCCAGTCAGTCAGTCACTCAGTCAGTCAGTTAGTCCTTCAGCCAGTCAGTCAAGCAGTCAGTCATTTAGTCTCAGTCAGTCAGTCATTCAGTCAGTCAGTCAGTCAGGCAGTCAGTCAGTCAGTCAGTCGGTCAGTCCTGTGCAGTCAGTTAGTCACTAAAGCAGTCAGTCAGTCTCAGTCAGTCAGTCAGTCAGTCAGTTAGTCACTAAAGCAGTCAGTCAGTCTCAGTCAGTCAGTCAGTCAGTCAGTCCAGTCCAGTCTCAGTCAGTCAGTCAGTCAGTCTCGGTCAGTCAGTCAGTCAGTCATTCAGTCATTCAGTCAGTCAGGCAGTCAGTCAGTCGGTCAGCCTTATTCAGTCAGTCTGTCAGTCAGTCAGTCGGTCAGTCCTGTCCAGTCAGTTAGTCAGTCAAGCAGTCAGTCAGGTAGTCAAGCAGCCAGTCAGTCAGTGTCAGTCAGTCATTTAGTCATTCAGTCAGTCAGTGAAATAGCCAGTCAGAGAGTCAAGCAGTCAGTCAGTCAGTCAGTCAGTCAGTCAGTCCAGTCTCAGTCAGTCAGGCAGTTAGTCAGTCAGTCTCGGTCAGTCAGTGAGTCAGTCAGTCAGTATCAGTCAGTCAGTGAGTCAGTCTGTCAGTCAGGCAGTATCAGTCAGGCAGTAAGACTCCGCTCGACAGAACTCCGATAGCCTAATGGCTAGACCGCTGGTCTTCCAAGCGAGTGGCCTGGGTTCGAGTCCCAGCCGGAGCGAATATCTTCAATGTATATATTTCTTTTCTAATTTGAAAATTCTTTTTTTTTTCAATTTCTTTCCTTTGCAATTATTGATTATTTATGTAGGGAAGAAAATTCTGAGTCAGTTTAATTTTTCGACACGAAGATTTCAAAGTGTTTAAATAAACAATTACCAAGGTGCATTTTTTGTTTTTATTATATTTAAAACTCCCACCGACAGAGCTCCCATAGACTAATGGCTAGAGTGTTAGGCTTCCAAGCGAGGGGCCCTGGGTTCGAATCCCAGCCTGAACGAAAATCTTCAATGTATACTCTTAGTTTCTAATTTGAAATTTCTTCTTCTTTTTTTTTTAATTTTTCTCTTTTGCGAATATTGATTATTTATGTAGGGAGAAAAATTCTGAGTCAGTTTAATTATTCGACCTGTAAATTTCAAAGTGTTTGAATCAATAATTACCAAGGTGCATTTTTTGTTTTTATTATATTTAAGACTTCCATCGACAGAGCTCCGATAGCCTAATGGCTAGACCGTTGGGTTCCAAGCGCGTGGTACTGGGTTCGAGTCCCGGCCGGAACGAAAATCTTCCATGTATATATTTCTCTTCTAATTTGAAGATTCTTTTTTTTTTCAATTTCTTTCTTTTGCAAATATGGATTATTTATGTACGGAAGAAAATTCTGAGTCAGTTTAATCATTCGACCTTTAGATTTCAAAAATTTTAGATCAATAATTACTAAGGTGCATTTTTTGTTTTTATTATAATGAAGACACCGATCAACAGAGATCCGATAGTATATTGGCGAGAGCGTTGGGCTTCCATGAGTGTCGCCCTGGGTTCAAATCCCAGCCGGAAAGGAAATCTTAAATGCAAATATTTTTTTCTAATTTTATAATTCTTTTTTTTTATTTTTCCCTTTTGCGAAGTCAGTCAGTCTGTCTGACAGTCAATCAGTCAAGCACTCAGTCATTCAGTCTCAGTCAGTCAGTCCAGTCAGTCAGTCACTCAGTCAGTCAGTTAGTCCTTCAGCAAGTCAGTCAAGCAGTCAGTCATTTAGTCTCAGTCAGTCAGTCATTCAGTCAGTCAGTCAGTCAGGCAGTCGGTCAGTCCTGTGCAGTCAGTTAGTCACTAAAGCAGTCAGTCAGTCTCAGTCAGTCAGTCAGTCAGTCAGTCAGTCAGTCCAGTCCAGTCTCAGTCAGTCAGTCAGTCAGTCTCGGTCAGTCAGTCAGTCAGTCATTCAGTCAGTCAGTCAGTCAGGCAGTCAGTCAGTCGGTCAGCCTTATTCAGTCAGTCTGTCAGTCAGTCAGTCAGTCAGCCTTATTCAGTCAGTCTGTCAGTCATCCTTATTCAGTCAGTCTGTCAGTCAGTCAGTCGGTCAGTCCTGTCCAGTCAGTTAGTCAGTCAAGCAGTCAGTCAGGTAGTCAAGCAGTCAGTCAGGTAGTCAAGCAGTCAGTCAGTCAGTGTCAGTCAGTCATTTAGTCATTCAGTCAGTCAGTGAAATAGCCAGTCAGAGAGTCAAGCAGTCGGTCAGTCAGTCTCAGTCAGTCAGTTAGTCAGTCAGTCAGTCAGTCAGTCAGTCAGTCCAGTCTCAGTCAGTCAGGCAGTTAGTCAGTCAGTCTCGGTCAGTCAGTGAGTCAGTCAGTCAGTATCAGTCAGTCAGTGAGTCAGTCTGTCAGTCAGGCAGTATCAGTCAGGCAGTAAGACTCCGCTTGACAGAACTCCGATAGCCTAATGGCTAGACCGCTGGTCTTCCAAGCGAGTGGCCTGGGTTCGAGTCCCAGCCGGAGCGAATATCTTCAATGTATATATTTCTTTTCTAATTTGAAAATTCTTTTTTTTTTTCAATTTCTTTCCTTTGCAATTATTGATTATTTATGTAGGGATGAAAATTCTGAGTCAGTTTAATTTTTCGACACGAAGATTTCAAAGTGTTTAAATAAACAATTACCAAGGTGCATTTTTTGTTTTTATTATATTTAAAACTCCAACCGACCGAGCTCCCATAGACTAATGGCTAGAGTGTTAGGCTTCCAAGCGAGTGGCCCTGGGTTCGAGTCCCAGCCTGAACGAAAATCTTCAATGTATACTTTTAGTTTCTAATTTGAAATTTCTTCTTCTTTTTTTTTTAATTTTTCTCTTTTGCGAATATTGATTATTTATGTAGGGAGAAAAATTCTGAGTCAGTTTAATTATTCGACCTGTAAATTTCAAAGTGTTTGAATCAATAATTACCAAGGTGCATTTTTTGTTTTTATTATATTTAAGACTTCCATCGACAGAGCTCCGATAGCCTAATGGCTAGACCGTTGGGTTCCTAGCGCGTGGTACTGGGTTCGAGTCCCGGCCGGAAAGGAAATCTTAAATGCAAATATTTTTTTCTAATTTTATAATTCTTTTTTTTTTATTTTTCCCTTTTGCGAAGTCAGTCAGTCAGTCTGACAGTCAATCAGTCAAGCACTCAGTCATTCAGTCTCAGTCAGTCAGTCCAGTCAGTCAGTCACTCAGTCAGTCAGTTAGTCCTTCAGCCAGTCAGTCAAGCAGTCAGTCATTTAGTCTCAGTCAGTCAGTCATTCAGTCAGTCAGTCAGTCAGGCAGTCAGTCAGTCAGTCAGTCGGTCAGTCCTGTGCAGTCAGTTAGTCACTAAAGCAGTCAGTCAGTCAGTCGGTCAGTCCTGTGCAGTCAGTTAGTCACTAAAGCAGTCAGTCAGTCTCAGTCAGTCAGTCAGTCAGTCAGTCCAGTCCAGTCTCAGTCAGTCAGTCAGTCAGTCTCGGTCAGTCAGTCATTCAGTCAGTCAGTCAGTCAGGCAGTCAGTCAGTCGGTCAGCCTTATTCAGTCAGTCTGTCAGTCAGTCAGTCAGTCAGCCTTATTCAGTCAGTCTGTCAGTCATCCTTATTCAGTCAGTCTGTCAGTCAGTCAGTCGGTCAGTCCTGTCCAGTCAGTTAGTCAGTCAAGCAGTCAGTCAGGTAGTCAAGCAGTCAGTCAGTCAGTGTCAGTCAGTCATTTAGTCATTCAGTCAGTCAGTGAAATAGCCAGTCAGAGAGTCAAGCAGTCAGTCAGTCAGTCTCAGTCAGTCAGTTAGTCAGTCAGTCAGTCAGTCAGTCAGTCAGTCCAGTCTCAGTCAGTCAGGCAGTTAGTCAGTCAGTCTCGGTCAGTCAGTGAGTCAGTCAGTCAGTATCAGTCAGTCAGTGAGTCAGTCTGTCAGTCAGACAGTATCAGTCAGGCAGTAAGACTCCGCTCGACAGAACTCCGATAGCCTAATGGCTAGACCGCTGGTCTTCCAAGCGAGTGGCCTGGGTTCGAGTCCCAGCCGGAGCGAATATCTTCAATGTATATATTTCTTTTCTAATTTGAAAATTCTTTTTTTTTTCAATTTCTTTCCTTTGCAATTATTGATTATTTATGTAGGGAAGAAAATTCTGAGTCAGTTTAATTTTTCGACACGCAGATTTCAAAGTGTTTAAATAAACAATTACCAAGGTGCATTTTTTGTTTTTATTGTATTTAAAACTCCCACCGACAGAGCTCCCATAGACTAATGGCTAGAGTGTTAGGCTTCCAAGCGAGTGGCCCTGGGTTCGAGTCCCAGCCTGAACGAAAATCTTCAATGTATACTTTTAGTTTCTAATTTGAAATTTCTTCTTCTTTTTTTTTTAATTTTTCTCTTTTGCGAATATTGATTATTTATGTAGGGAGAAAAATTCTGAGTCAGTTTAATTATTCGACCTGTAAATTTCAAAGTGTTTGAATCAATAATTACCAAGGTGCATTTTTTGTTTTTATTATATTTAAGACTTCCATCGACAGAGCTCCGATAGCCTAATGGCTAGACCGTTGGGTTCCTAGCGCGTGGTACTGGGTTCGAGTCCCGGCCGGAAAGGAAATCTTAAATGCAAATATTTTTTTCTAATTTTATAATTCTTTTTTTTTTATTTTTCCCTTTTGCGAAGTCAGTCAGTCAGTCTGACAGTCAATCAGTCAAGCACTCAGTCATTCAGTCTCAGTCAGTCAGTCCAGTCAGTCAGTCACTCAGTCAGTCAGTTAGTCCTTCAGCCAGTCAGTTAAGCAGTCAGTCATTTAGTCTCAGTCAGTCAGTCATTCAGTCAGTCAGTCAGTCAGGCAGTCAGTCAGTCGGTCAGTCGGTCAGTCCTGTGCAGTCAGTTAGTCACTAAAGCAGTCAGTCAGTCTCAGTCAGTCAGTCAGTCAGTCAGTCCAGTCCAGTCTCAGTCAGTCAGTCAGTCAGTCTCGGTCAGTCAGTCAGTCAGTCATTCAGTCAGTCAGTCAGTCAGGCAGTCAGTCAGTCGGTCAGCCTTATTCAGTCAGTCTGTCAGTCAGACAATCAGTCAGTCTGTCAGTCAGACAATCAGTCAGCCTTATTCAGTCAGTCTGTCAGTCAGTCAGTCGGTCAGTCCTGTCCAGTCAGTTAGTCAGTCAAGCAGTCAGTCAGGTAGTCAAGCAGTCAGTCAGTCAGTGTCAGTCAGTCTCAGTCAGTCAGTTAGTCAGTCAGTCAGTCAGTCAGTCAGTCAGTCAGTCAGTCAGTCAGTCTCAGTCAGTCAGTTAGTCAGTCAGTCAGTCAGTCAGTCAGTCAGTCAGTCAGTCAGTCCAGTCTCAGTCAGTCAGGCAGTTAGTCAGTCAGTCTCGGTCAGTCAGTGAGTCAGTCAGTCAGTGAGTCAGTCTGTCAGTCAGGCAGTATCAGTCAGGCAGTAAGACTCCGCTCGACAGAACTCCGATAGCCTAATGGCTAGACCGCTGGTCTTCCAAGCGAGTGGCCTGGGTTCGAGTCCCAGCCGGAGCGAATATCTTCAATGTATATATTTGTTTTCTAATTTGAAAATTCTTTTTTTTTTCAATTTCTTTCCTTTGCAATTATTGATTATTTATGTAGGGAAGAAAATTCTGAGTCAGTTTAATTTTTCGACACGAAGATTTCAAAGTGTTTAAATAAACAATTACCAAGGTGCATTTTTTGTTTTTATTATATTTAAAACTCCCACCGACAGAGCTCCCATAGACTAAAGGCTAGTGTGTTAGGCTTCCAAGCGAGTGGCCCTGGGTTCGAGTCCCAGCCTGAACGAAAATCTTCAATGTATACTTTTAGTTTCTAATTTGAAATTTCTTCTTCTTTTTTTTTTAATTTTTCTCTTTTGCGAATATTGATTATTTATGTAGGGAGAAAAATTCTGAGTCAGTTTAATTATTCGACCTGTAAATTTCAAAGTGTTTGAAACAATAATTACCAAGGTGCATTTTTTGTTTTTATTATATTTAAGACTTCCATCGACAGAGCTCCGATAGCCTAATGGCTAGACCGCTGGTCTTCCAAGCGAGTGGCCTGGGTTCGAGTCCCAGCCGGAGCGAATATCTTCAATGTATATATTTCTTTTCTAATTTGAAAATTCTTTTTTTTTCAATTTCTTTCTTTTGCAAATATGGATTATTTATGTACGGAAGAAAATTCTGAGTCAGTTTAATCATTCGACCTTTAGATTTCGAAAATTTTAGATCAATAATTACTAAGGTGCATTTTTTGTTTTTATTATAATTAAGACACCGATCAACAGAGATCCGATAGTATATTGGCGAGAGCGTTGGGCTTCCATGAGTGTCGCCCTGGGTTCAAATCCCAGCCGGAAAGGAAATCTTAAATGCAAATATTTTTTTCTAATTTTATAATTCTTTTTTTTTTTTATTTTTCCCTTTTGCGAAGTCAGTCAGTCAGTCTGACAGTCAATCAGTCAAGCACTCAGTCATTCAGTCTCAGTCAGTCAGTCCAGTCAGTCAGTCACTCAGTCAGTCAGTTAGTCCTTCAGCCAGTCAGTCAAGCAGTCAGTCATTTAGTCTCAGTCAGTCAGTCATTCAGTCAGTCAGTCAGTCAGGCAGTCAGTCAGTCAGTCAGTCGGTCAGTCCTGTGCAGTCAGTTAGTCACTAAAGCAGTCAGTCAGTCTCAGTCAGTCAGTCAGTCAGTCAGTCCAGTCCAGTCTCAGTCAGTCAGTCAGTCAGTCTCGGTCAGTCAGTCAGTCAGTCATTCAGTCAGTCAGTCAGTCAGGCAGTCAGTCAGTCGGTCAGCCTTATTCAGTCAGTCTGTCAGTCAGTCAGTCAGTCAGCCTTATTCAGTCAGTCTGTCAGTCATCCTTATTCAGTCAGTCTGTCAGTCAGTCAGTCGGTCAGTCCTGTCCAGTCAGTTAGTCAGTCAAGCAGTCAGTCAGGTAGTCAAGCAGTCAGTCAGTCAGTGTCAGTCAGTCATTTAGTCATTCAGTCAGTCAGTGAAATAGCCAGTCAGAGAGTCAAGCCGTCAGTCAGTCAGTCTCAGTCAGTCAGTTAGTCAGTCAGTCAGTCAGTCAGTCAGTCAGTCCAGTCTCAGTCAGTCAGGCAGTTAGTCAGTCAGTCTCGGTCAGTCAGTGAGTCAGTCAGTCAGTATCAGTCAGTCAGTGAGTCAGTCTGTCAGTCAGGCAGTATCAGTCAGGCAGTAAGACTCCGCTCGACAGAACTCCGATAGCCTAATGGCTAGACCGCTGGTCTTCCAAGCGAGAGGCCTGGGTTCGAGTCCCAGCCGGAGCGAATATCTTCAATGTATATATTTCTTTTCTAATTTAAAAATTCTTTTTTTTTTTTTCAATTTCTTTCCTTTGAAATTATTGTTTATTTATGTAGGGAAGAAAATTCTGAGTCAGTTTAATTTTTCGACACGAAGATTTCAAAGTGTTTAAATAAACAATTACCAAGGTGCATTTTTTGTTTTTATTATACTTAAAACTCCCACCGACAGAGCTCCCATAGACTAATGGCTAGAGTGTTAGGCTTCCATGCGAGTGGCCCTGGGTTCGAGTCCCAGCCTGAGAGAAAATCTTCAATGTATACTTTTAGTTTCTAATTTGAAATTTCTTCTTCTTTTTTTTTTAATTTTTCTCTTTTGCGAATATTGATTATTTATGTAGGGAGAAAAATTCTGAGTCAGTTTAAGTATTCGGCCTGTAAATTTCAAAGTGTTTGAATCAATAATTACCAAGGTGCATTTTTTGTTTTTATTATATTTAAGACTTCCATCGACAGAGCTCCGATAGCCTAATGGCAAGACCGTTGGGTTCCAAGCGCGTGGTACTGGGTTCGAGTCCCGGACGGAACGAAAATCTTCCATGTATATATTTCTCTTCTAATTTGAAGATTCTTTTTTTTTTTCAATTTCTTTCTTTTGCAAATATGGATTATTTATGTACGGAAGAAAATTCTGAGTCAGTTTAATCATTCGACCTTTAGATTTCAAAGATTTTAGATCAATAATTACTAAGGAGCATTTTTTGTTTTTATTATAATTAAGACACCGATCAACAGAGATCCGATAGAATATTGGCGAGAGCGTTGGGCTTCCATGAGTGTCGCCCTGGGTTCAAATCCCAGCCGGAAAGGAAATCTTAAATGCAAAATTTTTTTTCTAATTTTATAATTCTTTTTTTTTTATTTTTCCCTTTTGCGAAGTCAGTCAGTCAGTCTGACAGTCAATCAGTCAAGCACTCAGTCATTCAGTCTCAGTCAGTCAGTCCAGTCAGTCAGTCACTCAGTCAGTCAGTTAGTCCTTCAGCCAGTCAGTCAAGCAGTCAGTCATTTAGTCTCAGTCAGTCAGTCATTCAGTCAGTCAGTCAGTCAGGCAGTCAGTCAGTCAGTCAGTCGGTCAGTCCTGTGCAGTCAGTTAGTCACTAAAGCAGTCAGTCAGTCTCAGTCAGTCAGTCAGTCAGTCAGTCCAGTCCAGTCTCAGTCAGTCAGTCAGTCAGTCTCGGTCAGTCAGTCAGTCAGTCATTCAGTCAGTCAGTCAGTCAGGCAGTCAGTCAGTCGGTCAGCCTTATTCAGTCAGTCTGTCAGTCAGTCAGTCAGTCAGCCTTATTCAGTCAGTCTGTCAGTCATCCTTATTCAGTCAGTCTGTCAGTCAGTCAGTCGGTCAGTCCTGTCCAGTCAGTTAGTCAGTCAAGCAGTCAGTCAGGTAGTCAAGCAGTCAGTCAGTCATTTAGTCATTCAGTCAGTCAGTGAAATAGCCAGTCAGAGAGTCAAGCAGTCAGTCAGTCAGTCAGTCAGTCAGTCAGTCCAGTCTCAGTCAGTCAGGCAGTTAGTCAGTCAGTCTCGGTCAGTCAGTGAGTCAGTCAGTCAGTATCAGTCAGTCAGTGAGTCAGTCTGTCAGTCAGGCAGTATCAGTCAGGCAGTAAGACTCCGCTCGACAGAACTCCGATAGCCTAATGGCTAGACCGCTGGTCTTCCAAGCGAGTGGCCTGGGTTCGAGTCCCAGCCGGAGCGAATATCTTCAATGTATATATTTCTTTTCTAATTTGAAAATTCTTTTTTTTTTCAATTTCTTTCCTTTGCAATTATTGATTATTTATGTAGGGAAGAAAATTCTGAGTCAGTTTAATTTTTCGACACGAAGATTTCAAAGTGTTTAAATAAACAATTACCAAGGTGCATTTTTTGTTTTTATTATATTTAAAACTCCCACCGACAGAGCTCCCATAGACTAATGGCTAGAGTGTTAGGCTTCCAAGCGAGGGGCCCTGGCTTCGAATCCCAGCCTGAACGAAAATTTTCAATGTATACTTTTAGTTTCTAATTTGAAATTTCTTTTTCTTTTTTTTTAATTTTTCTCTTTTGCGAATATTGATTATTTATGTAGGGAGAAAAATTCTGAGTCAGTTTAATTATTCGACCTGTAAATTTCAAAGTGTTTGAATCAATAATTACCAAGGTGCATTTTTTGTTTTTATTATATTTAAGACTTCCATCGAAAGCGCTCCGATAGCCTAATGGCTAGACCGTTGGGTTCCAAGCGCGTGGTACTGGGTTCGAGTCCCGGCCGGAACGAAAATCTTCCATGTATATATTTCTCTTCTAATTTGAAGATTCTTTTTTTTTTTCAATTTCTTTCTTTTGCAAATATGGATTATTTATGTACGGAAGAAAATTCTGAGTCAGTTTAATCATTCGACCTTTAGATTTCAAAAATTTTAGATCAATAATTACTAAGGTGCATTTTTTGTTTTTATTATAATTAAGACACCGATCAACAGAGATCCGATAGTATATTGGCGAGAGCGTTGGGCTTCCATGAGTGTCGCCCTGGGTTCAAATCCCAGCCGGAAAGGAAATCTTAAATGCAAATATTTTTTTCTAATTTTATAATTCTTTTTTTTTATTTTTCCCTTTTGCGAAGTCAGTCAGTCTGTCTGACAGTCAATCAGTCAAGCACTCAGTCATTCAGTCTCAGTCAGTCAGTCCAGTCAGTCAGTCACTCAGTCAGTCAGTTAGTCCTTCAGCCAGTCAGTCAAGCAGTCAGTCATTTAGTCTCAGTCAGTCAGTCATTCAGTCAGTCAGTCAGTCAGGCAGTCGGTCAGTCCTGTGCAGTCAGTTAGTCACTAAAGCAGTCAGTCAGTCTCAGTCAGTCAGTCAGTCAGTCAGTCAGTCAGTCCAGTCCAGTCTCAGTCAGTCAGTCAGTCTCGGTCAGTCAGTCAGTCAGTCATTCAGTCAGTCAGTCAGTCAGGCAGTCAGTCAGTCGGTCAGCCTTATTCAGTCAGTCTGTCAGTCAGTCAGTCAGTCAGCCTTATTCAGTCAGTCTGTCAGTCATCCTTATTCAGTCAGTCTGTCAGTCAGTCAGTCGGTCAGTCCTGTCCAGTCAGTTAGTCAGTCAAGCAGTCAGTCAGGTAGTCAAGCAGTCAGTCAGTCAGTGTCAGTCAGTCATTTAGTCATTCAGTCAGTCAGTGAAATAGCCAGTCAGAGAGTCAAGCAGTCAGTCAGTCAGTCTCAGTCAGTCAGTTAGTCAGTCAGTCAGTCAGTCAGTCAGTCAGTCCAGTCTCAGTCAGTCAGGCAGTTAGTCAGTCAGTCTCGGTCAGTCAGTGAGTCAGTCAGTCAGTATCAGTCAGTCAGTGAGTCAGTCTGTCAGTCAGGCAGTATCAGTCAGGCAGTAAGACTCCGCTCGACAGAACTCCGATAGCCTAATGGCTAGACCGCTGGTCTTCCAAGCGAGTGGCCTGGGTTCGAGTCCCAGCCGGAGCGAATATCTTCAATGTATATATTTCTTTTCTAATTTGAAAATTCTTTTTTTTTTCAATTTCTTTCCTTTGCAATTATTGATTATTTATGTAGGGAAGAAAATTCTGAGTCAGTTTAATTTTTCGACACGAAGATTTCAAAGTGTTTAAATAAATAATTACCAAGGTGCATTTTTTTTTAATTATATTTAAAACTCCTACCGACAGAGCTCCCATAGACTAATGGCTAGAGTGTTAGGCTTCCAAGCGAGTGGCCCTGGGTTCGAGTCCCAGCCTGAACGAAAATCTTCAATGTATACTTTTAGTTTCTAATTTGAAATTTCTTCTTCTTTTTTTTTTAATTTTTCTCTTTTGCGAATATTGATTATTTATGTAGGGAGAAAAATTCTGAGTCAGTTTAATTATTCGACCTGTAAATTTCAAAGTGTTTGAATCAATAATTACCAAGGTGCATTTTTTGTTTTTATTATATTTAAGACTTCCATCGACAGAGCTCCGATAGCCTAATGGCTAGACCGTTGGGTTCCTAGCGCGTGGTACTGGGTTCGAGTCTCGGCCGGAAGAGAAATCTTAAATGCAAATATTTTTTTCTAATTTTATAATTCTTTTTTTTATTTTTCCCTTTTGCGAAGTCAGTCAGTCAGTCTGACAGTCAATCAGTCAAGCACTCAGTCATTCAGTCTCAGTCAGTCAGTCCAGTCAGTCAGTCACTCAGTCAGTCAGTTAGTCCTTCAGCCAGTCAGTCAAGCAGTCAGTCATTTAGTCTCAGTCAGTCAGTCATTCAGTCAGTCAGTCAGTCAGGCAGTCAGTCAGTCAGTCAGTCGGTCAGTCCTGTGCAGTCAGTTAGTCACTAAAGCAGTCAGTCAGTCTCAGTCAGTCAGTCAGTCAGTCAGTCCAGTCCAGTCCAGTCTCAGTCAGTCAGTCAGTCAGTCTCGGTCAGTCAGTCAGTCAGTCATTCAGTCAGTCAGTCAGTCAGGCAGTCAGTCAGTCGGTCAGCCTTATTCAGTCAGTCTGTCAGTCAGTCAGTCAGTCAGCCTTATTCAGTCAGTCTGTCAGTCATCCTTATTCAGTCAGTCTGTCAGTCAGTCAGTCGGTCAGTCCTGTCCAGTCAGTTAGTCAGTCAAGCAGTCAGTCAGGTAGTCAAGCAGTCAGTCAGTCAGTGTCAGTCAGTCATTTAGTCATTCAGTCAGTCAGTGAAATAGCCAGTCAGAGAGTCAAGCAGTCAGTCAGTCAGTCTCAGTCAGTCAGTTAGTCAGTCAGTCAGTCAGTCAGTCAAGTCTCAGTCAGTCAGGCAGTTAGTCAGTCAGTCTCGGTCAGTCAGTGAGTCAGTCAGTCAGTATCAGTCAGTCAGTGAGTCAGTCTGTCAGTCAGGCAGTATCAGTCAGGCAGTAAGACTCCGCTCGACAGAACTCCGATAGCCTAATGGCTAGACCGCTGGTCTTCCAAGCGAGTGGCCTGGGTTCGAGTCCCAGCCGGAGCGAATATCTTCAATGTATATATTTCTTTTCTAATTTGAAAATTCTTTTTTTTTTCAATTTCTTTCCTTTGCAATTATTGATTATTTATGTAGGGAAGAAAATTCTGAGTCAGTTTAATTTTTCGACTCGAAGATTTCAAAGTGTTTAAATAAACAATTACCAAGGTGCATTTTTTGTTTTTATTATATTTAAAACTCCCACCGACAGAGCTCCCATAGACTAATGGCTAGAGTGTTAGGCTTCCAAGCGAGTGGCCCTGGGTTCGAGTCCCAGCCTGAACGAAAATCTTCAATGTATACTTTTAGTTTCTAATTTGAAATTTCTTCTTCTTTTTTTTTTAATTTTTCTCTTTTGCGAATATTGATTATTTATGTAGGGAGAAAAATTCTGAGTCAGTTTAATTATTCGACCTGTAAATTTCAAAGTGTTTGAATCAATAATTACCAAGGTGCATTTTTCGTTTTTATTATATTTAAGACTTCCATCGACAGAGCTCCGATAGCCTAATGGCTAGACCGATGGGATTCTAGCGCGTGGTACTGGGTTCGAGTCCCGGCCGGAAAGGAAATCTTAAATGCAAATATTTTTTTCTAATTTTATAATTCTTTTTTTTTATTTTTCCCTTTTGCGAAGTCAGTCAGTCAGTCTGACAGTCAATCAGTCAAGCACTCAGTCATTCAGTCTCAGTCAGTCAGTCCAGTCAGTCAGTCACTCAGTCAGTCAGTTAGTCCTTCAGCCAGTCAGTCAAGCAGTCAGTCATTTAGGCTCAGTCAGTCAGTCATTCAGTCAGTCAGTCAGTCAGGCAGTCAGTCAGTCAGTCAGTCGGTCAGTCCTGTGCAGTCAGTTAGTCACTAAAGCAGTCAGTCAGTCTCAGTCAGTCAGTCAGTCAGTCAGTCCAGTCCAGTCTCAGTCAGTCAGTCAGTCAGTCTCGGTCAGTCAGTCATTCAGTCAGTCAGTCAGTCAGGCAGTCAGTCAGTCGGTCAGCCTTATTCAGTCAGTCTGTCAGTCAGTCAGTCAGTCAGCCTTATTCAGTCAGTCTGTCAGTCATCCTTATTCAGTCAGTCTGTCAGTCAGTCAGTCGGTCAGTCCTGTCCATTCAGTTAGTCAGTCAAGCAGTCAGGTAGTCAAGCAGTCAGTCAGTCAGTGTCAGTCAGTCATTTAGTCATTCAGTCAGTCAGTGAAATAGACAGTCAGAGAGTCAAGCAGTCAGTCAGTCAGTCTCAGTCAGTCAGTTAGTCAGTCAGTCAGTCAGTCAGTCAGTCAGTCAGTCCAGTCTCAGTCAGTCAGGCAGTTAGTCAGTCAGTCTCGGTCAGTCAGTGAGTCAGTCAGTCAGTATCAGTCAGTCAGTGAGTCAGTCTGTCAGTCAGGCAGTATCAGTCAGGCAGTAAGACTCCGCTCGACAGAACTCCGATAGCCTAATGGCTAGACCGCTGGTCTTCCAAGCGAGTGGCCTGGGTTCGAGTCCCAGCCGGAGCGAATATCTTCAATGTATATATTTCTTTTCTAATTTTAAAATTCTTTTTTTTTCAATTTCTTTCCTTTGCAATTATTGATTATTTATGTAGGGAAGAAAATTCTGAGTCAGTTTAATTTTTCGACACGAAGATTTCAAAGTGTTTAAATAAACAATTACCAAGGTGCATTTTTTGTTTTTATTATATTTAAAACTCCCACCGACAGAGCTCCCATAGACTAATGGCTAGAGTGTTAGGCTTCCAAGCGAGTGGCCCTGGGTTCGAGTCCCAGCCTGAACGAAAATCTTCAATGTATACTTTTAGTTTCTAATTTGAAATTTCTTCTTCTTTTATTTTAATTTTTCTCTTTTGCGAATATTGATTATTTATGTAGGGAGAAAAATTCTGAGTCAGTTTAATTATTCGACCTGTAAATTTCAAAGTGTTTGAATCAATAATTACCAAGGTGCATTTTTTGTTTTTATTATATTTAAGACTTGCATCGACAGAGCTCCGATAGCCTAATGGCTAGACCGTTGGGTTCCTAGCGCGTGGTACTGGGTTCGAGTCCCGGCCGGAAAGGAAATCTTAAATGCAAAGATTTTTTTCTAATTTTATAATTCTTTTTTTTTATTTTTCCCTTTTGCGAAGTCAGTCAGTCAGTCTGACAGTCAATCAGTCAAGCACTCAGTCATTCAGTCTCAGTCAGTCAGTCCAGTCAGTCCGTCACTCAGTCAGTCAGTTAGTCCTTCAGCCAGTCAGTCAAGCAGTCAGTCATTTAGTCTCAGTCAGTCAGTCATTTAGTCTCAGTCAGTCAGTCATTCAGTCAGTCAGTCAGTCAGTCAGTCAGTCAGTCGGTCAGTCCTGTGCAGTCAGTTAGTCACTAAAGCAGTCAGTCAGTCTCAGTCAGTCAGTCAGTCAGTCAGTCCAGTCCAGTCTCAGTCAGTCAGTCAGTCAGTCTCGGTCAGTCAGTCCAGTCCAGTCTCAGTCAGTCAGTCAGTCAGTCTCGGTCAGTCAGTCAGTCAGTCATTCAGTCAGTCAGTCAGTCAGGCAGTCTGTCAGTCAGTCAGTCGGTCAGTCCTGTCCAGTCAGTTAGTCAGTCAAGCAGTCAGTCAGGTAGTCAAGCAGTCAGTCAGTCAGTGTCAGTCAGTCATTTAGTCATTCAGTCAGTCAGTGAAATAGCCAGTCAGAGAGTCAAGCAGTCAGTCAGTCAGTCTCAGTCAGTCAGTTAGTCAGTCAGTCAGTTAGTCAGTCAGTCAGTCAGTCAGTCAGTCAGTCCAGTCTCAGTCAGTCAGGCAGTTAGTCAGTCAGTCTCGGTCAGTCAGTGAGTCAGTCAGTCAGTATCAGTCAGTCAGTGAGTCAGTCTGTCAGTCAGGCAGTACCAGTCAGGCAGTAAGATTCCGCTCGACAGAACTCCGATAGCCTAATGGCTAGACCGCTGGTCTTCCAAGCGAGTGGCCTGGGTTCGAGACCCAGCCGGAGCGAATATCTTCAATGTATATATTTCTTTTATAATTTGAAAATTCTTTTTTTTTTCAATTTCTTTCCTTTGCAATTATTGATTATTTATGTAGGGAAGAAAATTCTGAGTCAGTTTAATTTTTCGACACGAAGATTTCAAAGTGTTTAAATAAACAATTACCAAGGTGCATTTTTTGTTTTTATTATATTTAAAACTCCCACCGACAGAGCTCCCATAGACTAATGGCTAGAGTGTTAGGCTTCCAAGCGAGTGGCCCTGGGTTCGAGTCCCAGCCTGAACGAAAATCTTCGATGTATACTTTTAGTTTCTAATTTGAAATTTCTTCTTCTTTTTTTTTAAATTTTTCTCTTTTGCGAATATTGATTATTTATGTAGGGAGAAAAATTCTGAGTCAGTTTAATTATTCGACCTGTAAATTTCAAAGTGTTTGAATCAATAATTACCAAGGTGCATTTTTTGTTTTTATTATATTTAAGACTTCCATCGACAGAGCTCCGATCGCCTAATGGCTAGACCGTTGGGTTCCTATCGCGTGGTACTGGGTTCGAGTCCCGGCCGGAAAGGAAATCTTCCATGTATATATTTCTCTTCTAATTTGAACATTCTTTTTTTTTCAATTTCTTTCTTTTGCAAATATGGATTATTTATGTACGGAAGAAAATTCTGAGTCAGTTTAATCATTCGACCTTTATATTTCAAAGATTTTAGATCAATAATTACTAAGGTGCATTTTTTGTTTTTATTATAATTAAGAAACCGATCAACAGAGATCCGATAGTATATTGGCGAGAGCGTTGGGCTTCCGTGAGTGTCCCCCTGGGTTCAAATCCCAGCCGGAAAGGAAATCTTAAATGGAAATATTTTTTTCTAATTTTATAATTCTTTTTTTTTATTTTTCCCTTTTGCGAAGTCAGTCAGTCAGTCTGACAGTCAATCAGTCAAGCACTCAGTCATTCAGTCTCAGTCAGTCAGTCCAGTCAGTCAGTCACTCAGTCAGTCAGTTAGTCTTTCAGCCAGTCAGTCAAGCAGTCAGTCATTTAGTCTCAGTCAGTCAGTCATTCAGTCAGTCAGTCATTCAGTCAGTCAGTCAGTCAGGCAGTCAGTCAGTCAGTCAGTCGGTCAGTCCTGTGCAGTCAGTTAGTCACTAAAGCAGTCAGTCAGTCTCAGTCAGTCAGTCAGTCAGTCAGTCAGTCCAGTCCAGTCTCAGTCAGTCAGTCTCGGTCAGTCAGTCAGTCAGTCATTCAGTCAGTCAGTCAGTCAGGCAGTCAGTCAGTCGGTCAGCCTTATTCAGTCAGTCTGTCAGTCAGTCAGTCAGTCAGCCTTATTCAGTCAGTCTGTCAGTCATCCTTATTCAGTCAGTCTGTCAGTCAGTCAGTCAGTCAGCCTTATTCAGTCAGTCTGTCAGTCATCCTTAATCAGTCAGTCTGTCAGTCAGTCAGTCGGTCAGTCCTGTCCAGTCAGTTAGTCAGTCAAGCAGTCAGTCAGGTAGTCAAGCAGTCAGTCAGTCAGTGTCAGTCAGTCATTTAGTCATTCAGTCAGTCAGTGAAATAGCCAGTCAGAGAGTCAAGCAGTCAGTCAGTCAGTCTCAGTCAGTCAGTTAGTCAGTCAGTCAGTCAGTCCAGTCTCAGTCAGTCAGGCAGTTAGTCAGTCAGTCTCGGTCAGTCAGTGAGTCAGTCAGTCAGTATCAGTCAGTCAGTGAGTCAGTCTGTCAGTCAGGCAGTATCAGTCAGGCAGTAAGACTCCGCTCGACAGAACTCCGATAGCCTAATGGCTAGACCGCTGGTCTTCCAAGCGAGTGGCCTGGGTTCGAGTCCCAGCCGGAGCGAATATCTTCAATGTATATATTTCTTTTCTAATTTGAAAATTCTTTTTTTTTTCAATTTCTTTCCTTTGCAATTATTGATTATTTATGTAGGGAAGAAAATTCTGAGTCAGTTTAATTTTTCGACACGAAGATTTCAAAGTGTTTAAATAAACAATTACCAAGGTGCATTTTTTGTTTTTATTATATTTAAAACTCCCACCGACAGAGCTCCCATAGACTAATGGCTAGAGTGTTAGGCTTCCAAGCGAGTGGCCCTGGGTTCGAGTCCCAGCCTGAAAGAAAATCTTCAATGTATACTTTTAGTTTCTAATTTGAAATTTCTTCTTCTTTTTTTTTTAATTTTTCTCTTTTGCGAATATTGATTATTTATGTAGGGAGAAAAATTCTGAGTCAGTTTAATTATTCGACCTGTAAATTTCAAAGTGTTTGAATCAATAATTACCAAGGTGCATTTTTTGTTTTTATTATATTTAAGACTTCCATCGACAGAGCTCCGATAGCCTAATGGCTAGACCGTTGGGTTCCAAGCGCGTGGTACTGGATTCGAGTCCCGGCCGGAACGAAAATCTTCCATGTATATATTTCTCTTCTAATTTGAAGATTCTTTTTTTTTTTCAATTTCTTTCTTTTGCAAATATGGATTATTTATGTACGGAAGAAAATTCTGAGTCAGTTTAATCATTCGACCTTTAGATTTCAAAGATTTTAGATCAATAATTACTAAAGTGCATTTTTTGTTTTTATTATAATTAAGACACCGATCAACAGAGATCCGATAGTATATTGGCGAGAGCGTTGGGCTTCCATGAGTGTCGCCCTGGGTTCAAATCCCAGCCGGAAAGGAAATCTTAAATGCAAATATTTTTTTCTAATTTTATAATTCTTTTTTTTTTTATTTTTCCCTTTTGCGAAGTCAGTCAGTCAGTCTGACAGTCAATCAGTCAAGCACTCAGTCATTCAGTCTCAGTCAGTCAGTCCAGTCAGTCAGTCACTCAGTCAGTCAGTTAGTCCTTCAGCCAGTCAGTCAAGCAGTCAGTCATTTAGTCTCAGTCATTCAGTCATTCAGTCAGTCAGTCAGTCAGGCAGTCAGTCAGTCAGTCAGTCGGTCAGTCCTGTGCAGTCAGTTAGTCACTAAAGCAGTCAGTCAGTCTCAGTCAGTCAGTCAGTCAGTCAGTCCAGTCCAGTCTCAGTCAGTCAGTCTCGGTCAGTCAGTCAGTCAGTCATTCAGTCAGTCAGGCAGTCAGTCAGTCGGTCTGCCTTATTCAGTCAGTCTGTCAGTCAGTCAGTCAGTCAGCCTTATTCAGTCAGTCTGTCAGTCATCCTTATTCAGTCAGTCTGTCAGTCAGTCAGTCAGTCAGCCTTATTCAGTCAGTCTGTCAGTCATCCTTATTCAGTCAGTCTGTCAGTCAGTCAGTCGGTCAGTCCTGTCCAGTCAGTTAGTCAGTCAAGCAGTCAGTCAGGTAGTCAAGCAGTCAGTCAGTCAGTGTCAGTCAGTCATTTAGTCATTCAGTCAGTCAGTGAAATAGCCAGTCAGAGAGTCAAGCAGTCAGTCAGTCAGTCTCAGTCAGTCAGTTAGTCAGTCAGTCAGTCAGTCAGTCAGTCAGTCCAGTCTCAGTCAGTCAGGCAGTTAGTCAGTCAGTCTCGGTCAGTCAGTGAGTCAGTCAGTCAGTATCAGTCAGTCAGTGAGTCAGTCTGTCAGTCAGGCAGTATCAGTCAGGCAGTAAGACTCCGCTCGACAGAACTCCGATAGCCTAATGGCTAGACCGCTGGTCTTCCAAGCGAGTGGCCTGGGTTCGAGTCCCAGCCGGAGCGAATATCTTCAATGTATATATTTCTTTTCTAATTTGAAAATTCTTTTTTTTTCTATTTCTTTCCTTTGCAAATATTGATTATTTATGTAGGGAAGAAAATTCTGAGTCAGTTTAATTTTTCGACACGAAGATTTCAAAGTGTTTAAATAAACAATTACCAAGGTGCATTTTTTGTTTTTATTATATTTAAAACTCCCACCGACAGCGCTCCCATAGACTAATGGCTAGAGTGTTAGGCTTCCAAGCGAGTGGCCCTGGGTTCGTGTCCCAGCCTGAACGAAAATCTTCAATGTATACTTTTAGTTTCTAATTTGTAAATTCTTCTTCTTTTTTTTTTAATTTTTCTCTTTTGCGAATATTGATTATTTATGCAGGGAGAAAAATTCTGAGTCAGTTTAATTATTCGACCTGTAAATTTCAAAGTGTTTGAATCAATAATTACCAAGGTGCATTTTTTGTTTTTATTATATTTAAGACTTCCATCGAGAGAGCTCCGATAGCCTAATGGCTAGACCGTTGGGTTCCAAGCGCGTGGTACTGGGTTCGAGTCCCGGACGGAACGAAAATCGTCAATGTATATATTTCTTTTCTAATTTGAAAATTCTTTTTTTTTTCATTTTCTTTCTTTTGCAAATATCGATTATTTATGTACGGAAGAAAATTCTGAGTCAGTTTAATCATTCGACCTTTAGATTTCAAAGATTTTAGATCAATAATTACCAAGGTGCATTTTTTGTTTTTATTATAATTAAGACACCGGCCATCCGAGATCCGATAGTCCGGTGGCGAGAGCGTTGGGCTTCCATGCGTGTGGCCCTGGGTTCGAATCCCAGCCGGAAAGAAAATCTTAAATACATGTATTTTTTTCTAATTTGATATTTTTTTTTTATTTTTCCCTTTTGCAAAGTCAGTCAGTCAGTCCGACAGTCAATCACTCAGTCTCTGTCAGCCAGTCAGTCTGTCAGTCGGTCAGTCCAGTCCAGTCTGTCATTCAAGCAGTCAGTCTGTCAGTCACTTAAGCAGTCAATCAGTCAGTTAGTCATTCAGTCACTCAGTCAGTTGGGCAGTCAGTCATTCAGTCTCAGTCAGTCAGTTAGTCAGTCCAGTCAGTCAGTCACTCAGTCAGTCAGGCAGTCAGTCAGTCAGTCTCAGTCAGTCAGTTAGTCTTTCAGTCAGTCAGTCAAGCAATTTAGTCACTTAGTCTCAGTCAGCTTGTCATTCAATCAGTCAGTCAGTCAGGCAGTCAGTCACTCAGCCTCATTCAGTCATTCTGTCAGTCAGTCAGTCAGTTAGTCATTCAGTCAGTCAGTCTCAGTCAGTCAGTCAGTCTGTCAGTTGGTCAGTCCAGACCAGTCAGTCAGTCAAGCAGTCAGTCATTCAGTCTCAGTCAGACGGTCAGTCAGTCCAATCAGTCAGTCACTCAGTCAGTTAGGCAGTCAGTCAGTCAGTCTCAGTCAGTCAGTTAGTCATTCAGCCAATCAGTCAAGCAGTCAGTCATTTAGTCTCAGTCAGTCAGTCAGTCAGTCCAGTCCAGTCTCAGTCAGTCAGGCAGTCAGTCAGTCAGTCTCGGTCAGTCAGTCAGTCTCGGTCAATCAGTGAGTCAGTCAGTCAATCAGTATCAGTCAGTCAGTCAGTATCAGTTAGTCATTCAGTCAGTCAGGCAGTAAGGCTCCGACCGACAGAACTCCGATAGCTAATGGCTAGACCGTTGGTCTTCCAAGCGAATGGCCTGGGTTCGAGTCCCAGCCGGAACGAATATCTTCAATGTATATATTTCTTTTCCAATTTGAAAATTCTCTTTTTTTTTCAATTTTTTTCTTTTGCAAATATTGATTATTTATGTAGGGAAGAAAATTCTGAGTCAGTTTAAGTTTTCGACCGGCAGATTTCGAAGTGTTTAAATAAATAATTACCAAGGTGCATTTTTGTTTTTATTATATTTAAAACTCCGACCGACAGAGCTCCGATAGACTAATGCTTAGAGTGTTGGGCTTCCAAGCGAGTGGCCCTGGGTTCGAGTCCGAGCCTGAACGAAAATCTTCAATGTATACTTTTAGTTTCTAATTTGAAAATTCTTCTTCTTTTTTTTTAATTTTTCTCTTTTACAAGTATTGATTATTTATGTAGGGAAGAAAATTCTGAGTCAGTTTAATTTTTCGACCCGCAGATTTCAAAGTGTTTGAATCAATAATTACCAAGGTGCATTTTTTTGTTTTTATTATATTTAAACACCGACCGACAGAGCTCCGATAGCCTAATGGCTAGACCGTTGGTCTTCTAAGCGAGTGGCCTGGGTTCGACTCCACGCCGGAACGAATACCTTCAATGTATATATTTCTTTTCTAATTTGAAAATTCTTTTTTTTTTCATTTTCTTTCTTTTGCAAATATCGATTATTTATGTACGGAAGAAAATTCTGAGTCAGTTTAATCATTCGACCTTTAGATTTCAAAGATTTTAGATCAATAATTACCAAGGTGCATTTTTTGATTTTATTATATTTAAAACTCCGACCGTTAGAGCTCTGCTAGACTAATGGCTAGAGTGGTGGGCTTCCAAGCGAGTGGCCCTGGGTTCGAGTCCCAGCCGGAACGAATATCTTCAATGTATATATTTCTTTTCGAATTTTATTTTTTTTTTTAATTTCTTTTGCGAATATTGATTATTTATGTAGGGAGAAAAATTCTGAGTCAGTTTAATAATTTGACCTGTAGATTTCAAAGTGTTTGAATCAATAATTAAAAAGGTGCATTTTTTTTAATTATATTTAAGACTTCAATCGACAGAGCTCCGATAGCCTAATGGCTAGACCGTTGGGTTCCAAGCGCGTGGTACTGGGTTCGAGTCAAGGCCGGGACGAAAATCTTCAATGTATATATTTCTCTTCTAATTTGAAGATTCTTTTTTTTTCAATTTCTTTCTTTTGCAAATATGGATTATTTATGTACGGAAGAAAATTCTGAGTCAGTTTAATCATTCGACCTTTAGATTTCAAAGATTTTAGATCAATAATTACTAAGGTGCATTTTTTGTTTTTATTATAATTAAGACACCGACCAACAGAGATCCGATAGTATATTGGCGAGAGCGTTGGGCTTCCATGCGTGTCGCCCTGGGTTCAAATCCCAGCCGGAAAGGAAATCTTAAATGCAAATATTTTTTTCTAATTTTATAATTCTTTTTTTTTTTATTTTTCCCTTTTGCGAAGTCAGTCAGTCAGTCTGACAGTCAATCAGTCAAGCACTCAGTCATTCAGTCTCAGTCAGTCAGTCCAGTCAGTCAGTCACTCAGTCAGTCAGTTAGTCCTTCAGCCAGTCAGTCAAGCAGTCAGTCATTTAGTTTCAGTCAGTCAGTCATTCAGTCAGTCAGTCAGTCAGGCAGTCAGTCAGTCAGTCAGTCGGTCAGTCCTGTGCAGTCAGTTAGTCACTAAAGCAGTCAGTCAGTCTCAGTCAGTCAGTCAGTCAGTCAGTCCAGTCCAGTCTCAGTCAGTCAGTCAGTCAGTCAGTCTCGGTCAGTCAGTCAGTCAGTCATTCAGTCAGTCAGTCAGTCAGGCAGTCAGTCAGTCGGTCAGCCTTATTCAGTCAGTCTGTCAGTCAGTCAGTCAGTCAGCCTTATTCAGTCAGTCTGTCAGTCATCCTTATTCAGTCAGTCTGTCAGTCAGTCAGTCGGTCAGTCCTGTCCAGTCAGTTAGTCAGTCAAGCAGTCAGTCAGGTAGTCAAGCAGTCAGTCAGTCAGTGTCAGTCAGTCATTTAGTCATTCAGTCAGTCAGTGAAATAGTCAGTCAGACAGTCAAGCAGTCAGTCAGTCAGTCTCAGTCAGTCAGTTAGTCAGTCAGTCAGTCAGTCAGTCAGTCAGTCCAGTCTCAGTCAGTCAGGCAGTTAGTCAGTCAGTCTCGGTCAGTCAGTGAGTCAGTCAGTCAGTCTCGGTTAGTCAGTGAGTCAGTCAGTCAGTCTCGGTCAGTCAGTGAGTCAGTCAGTCAGTCCAGTCAGTCAGTCTCAGTCAGTCAGTTAGTCCTTCAGCCAGTCAGTCAAGCAGTCAGTCATTTAGTCTCAGTCAGTCAGTCATTCAGTCAGTCAGTCAGTCAGGCAGTCAGTCAGTCAGTCAGTCTCAGTCAGTCATTCAGTCAGTCTGTCAGTCAGGCAGTCTCAGTCGGGCAGTAAGACTCCGACCGACAGAACTCCGATAGCTAATGGCTAGACCGTTGGTCTTCCAAGCGAATGGCCTGGGTTCGATGTCCCAGCCGGAACGAATATCTTCAATGTATATATTTCTTTTCGAATTTGAAAATTCTTTTTTTTTTCAATTTTTTTCTTTTGCAAATATTGATTATTTATGTAGGGAAGAAAATTCTGAGTCAGTTTAATTTTTCGAAACGCAGAATTCAAAGTGTTTAGATAAATAATTACCAAGGTGCATTTTTTGATTTTATTATATTTAAAACGCTGACCGTCAGAGCTCTGCTAGACTAATGGCTAGAGTGGTGGGCTTCCAAGCGAGTGGCCCTGGGTTCGAGTCTCAGACTGCGCGAAAATCTTCAATTTATATTTTTAGTTTCTAATTTGAAAATTCTTCTTCTTTTTTTTTTAATTTTTCTCTTTTGCGAATATTGATTATTTATGTAGGGAGAAAAATTCTGAGTGAGTTTAATTATTCAACCTGTAGATTTCAAAGTGTTTGAATCAATAATTAAAAAGGTGCATTTTTTTTAATTATATTTAAGACTTCAATCGACAGAGCTCCGATAGCCTAATGGCTAGACCGTTGGGTTCCAAGCGCGTGGTACTGGGTTCGAGTCAAGGCCGGGACGAAAATCTTCAATGTATATATTTCTCTTCTAATTTGAAGATTCTTTTTTTTTCAATTTCTTTCTTTTGCAAATATGGATTATTTATGTACGGAAGAAAATTCTGAGTCAGTTTAATCATTCGACCTTTAGATTTCAAAGATTTTAGATCAATAATTACTAAGGTGCATTTTTTGTTTTTATTATAATTAAGACACCGACCAACAGAGATCCGATAGTATATTGGCGAGAGCGTTGGGCTTCCATGCGTGTCGCCCTGGGTTCAAATCCCAGCCGGAAAGGAAATCTTAAATGCAAATATTTTTTTCTAATTTTATAATTCTTTTTTTTTTTATTTTTCCCTTTTGCGAAGTCAGTCAGTCAGTCTGACAGTCAATCAGTCAAGCACTCAGTCATTCAGTCTCAGTCAGTCAGTCCAGTCAGTCAGTCACTCAGTCAGTCAGTTAGTCCTTCAGCCAGTCAGTCAAGCAGTCAGTCATTTAGTTTCAGTCAGTCAGTCATTCAGTCAGTCAGTCAGTCAGGCAGTCAGTCAGTCAGTCAGTCGGTCAGTCCTGTGCAGTCAGTTAGTCACTAAAGCAGTCAGTCAGTCTCAGTCAGTCAGTCAGTCAGTCAGTCCAGTCCAGTCTCAGTCAGTCAGTCAGTCAGTCAGTCTCGGTCAGTCAGTCAGTCAGTCATTCAGTCAGTCAGTCAGTCAGGCAGTCAGTCAGTCGGTCAGCCTTATTCAGTCAGTCTGTCAGTCAGTCAGTCAGTCAGCCTTATTCAGTCAGTCTGTCAGTCATCCTTATTCAGTCAGTCTGTCAGTCAGTCAGTCGGTCAGTCCTGTCCAGTCAGTTAGTCAGTCAAGCAGTCAGTCAGGTAGTCAAGCAGTCAGTCAGTCAGTGTCAGTCAGTCATTTAGTCATTCAGTCAGTCAGTGAAATAGTCAGTCAGACAGTCAAGCAGTCAGTCAGTCAGTCTCAGTCAGTCAGTTAGTCAGTCGGTCAGTCAGTCAGTCAGTCAGTCCAGTCTCAGTCAGTCAGGCAGTTAGTCAGTCAGTCTCGGTCAGTCAGTGAGTCAGTCAGTCAGTCTCGGTTAGTCAGTGAGTCAGTCAGTCAGTCTCGGTCAGTCAGTGAGTCAGTCAGTCAGTCCAGTCAGTCAGTCTCAGTCAGTCAGTTAGTCCTTCAGCCAGTCAGTCAAGCAGTCAGTCATTTAGTCTCAGTCAGTCAGTCATTCAGTCAGTCAGTCAGTCAGGCAGTCAGTCAGTCAGTCAGTCTCAGTCAGTCATTCAGTCAGTCTGTCAGTCAGGCAGTCTCAGTCGGGCAGTAAGACTCCGACCGACAGAACTCCGATAGCTAATGGCTAGACCGTTGGTCTTCCAAGCGTTTGGCCTGGTTTCGAGTCCCAGCCGGAACGAATATCTTCAATGTATATATTTCTTTTCGAATTTGAAAATTCTTTTTTTTTTTCAATTTTTTTCTTTTGCAAATATTGATTATTTATGTAGGGAAGAAAATTCTGAGTCAGTTTAATTTTTCGAAACGCAGAATTCAAAGTGTTTAGATAAATAATTACCAAGGTGCATTTTTTGATTTTATTATATTTAAAACGCCGACCGTCAGAGCTCTGCTAGACTAATGGCTAGAGTGGTGGGCTTCCAAGCGAGTGGCCCTGGGTTCGAGTCTCAGCCTGCGCGAAAATCTTCAATTTATATTTTTAGTTTCTAATTTGAAAATTCTTCTTCTTTTTTTTTTTAATTTTTCTCTTTTGCGAATATTGATTATTTATGTAGGGAGAAAAATTCTGAGTGAGTTTAATTATTCAACCTGTAGATTTCAAAGTGTTTGAATCAATAATTAAAAAGGTGCATTTTTTGTTTTTATTATATTTAAGACTTCAATCGACAGCGCTCCGATAGCCTAATGGCTAGACCGTTGGGTTCCAAGCGCGTGGTACTGGGTTCGAGTCCCGGCCGGAACGAAAATCTTCAATGTATATATTTCTTTTCTAATTTGAAGATTGTTTCTTTTTTTGCAAATATCGATTATTTATGTACGGAAGAAAATTCTGAGTCAGTATAATCATTCGACCTTTAGATTTCAAAGATTTTAGATCAATAATTACCAAGGTGCATTTTTTGTTTTTTTTATAATTAAGACACCGACCAACCGAGATCCGATAGTATATTGGCGAGAGCGTTGGGCTTCCATACGTGTCGCCCTGGGTTCAAATCCCAGCCGGGAAGGAAATCTTAAATGCAAATATTTTTTTCTAATTTGATAATTCTTTTTTTTTTATTTTTCCCTTTTGCGAAGTCAGTCAGTCAGTCCGACAGTCAATCAGTCAAGCACTCAGTCATTCAGTCTCAGTCAGTCAGTCCAGTCAGTCAGTCACTCAGTCAGTTAGGCAGTCAGTCAGTCAGTCTCAGTCAGTCAGTTAGTCCTTCAGTCAGTCAGTCAAGCAGTCAGTCATTTAGTCTCAGTCAGTCAGTCATTCAGTCAGTCAGTCAGTCAGGCAGTCAGTCTTCAGTCAGTCGGTCAGTCCTGTCCAGTCAGTTAGTCAGTCAAGCAGTCAGTCAGTCAGTCAGTCAGTCAGTCAGTCTCAGTCAGTCAGTCAGTCAGTTCTGTCCAGTCTCAGTCAGTCAGTCAGTCTCGGTCAGTCAGTCAGTCAGTCATTCAGTCAGTCAGTCAGGCAGTCAGTCAGTCAGTCAGCCTTATTCAGTAGTCTGTCAGTCAGCCTTATTCAGTCAGTCTGTCAGTCAGTCAGTCAGTCAGTCAGTCAGTTAGTCAGTCAGTCCAGTCTCAGTCAGTCAGGCAGTTAGTCAGTCAGTCTCGGTCAGTCAGTGAGGCAGTCAGTATCAGTCAGTCAGTGAGTCAGTCTGTCAGTCAGGCAGTCTCAGTCAGGCAGTAAGACTCCGCTCGACAGAACGCCGATAGCCTAATGGCTAGACCGCTGGTCTTCCAAGCGAGTGGCCTGGGTTCGAGTCCCAGCCGGAGCGAATATCTTCAATGTATATATTTCCTTTCTAATTTGAAAATTCTTTTTTTTTTTCAATTTCTTTCCTTTGCAAATATTGATTATTTATGTAGGGAAGAAAATTCTGAGTCAGTTTAAGTTTTCGACCGGCAGATTTCGAAGTGTTTAAATAAATAATTACCAAGGTGCATTTTTGTTTTTATTATATTTAAAACTCCGACCGACAGAGCTCCGATAGACTAATGCTTAGAGTGTTGGGTTTCCAAGCGAGTGGCCCTGGGTTCGAGTCCGAGCCTGAACGAAAATCTTCAATGTATACTTTTAGTTTCTAATTTGAAAATTCTTCTTCTTTTTTTTTAATTTTTCTCTTTTACAAGTATTGATTATTTATGTAGGGAAGAAAATTCTGAGTCAGTTTAATTTTTCGACTATGGCCCTGGGTTCGAATCCCATCCGGAAAGAAAATCTTAAATGCATGTATTTTTTTCTAATTTGATAATTTTTATTATTTTTCCCTTTTGCGAAGTCAGTCAGTCAGTCCGACAGTCAATCAGTCAGTCTCTGTCAGCCAGTCAGTCTGTCAGTCGGTCAGTCCAGTCCAGTCAGTTAGTCAAGCAGTCAGTCAGTCAGTCACTTAAGCAGTATATCAGTCAGTCAGTCATTCAGTCACTCAGTCAATTAGGCAGTCAATCATTCAGTCTCAGTCAGTCAGTTAGTCATTCACTCAGTCAGTCAAGCAATTTAGTCACTCAGCCTCATTCAGTCATTCTGTCAGTCAGTCAGTCAGTTAGTCATTCAGCCAGTCAGTCAAGCAGTCAGTCAGTCAGTGTCAGTCAGTCATTTAGTCATTCAGTCAGTCAGTCAGTCAGTCAGTCAGTCAATCAGTCAGTCCAGTCTCAGTCAGTCAGGCAGTTAGTCAGTCAGTCTCAGTCAGTCAGTTAGTCCTTCAGCCAGTCAGTCAAGCAGTCAGTCAGTCAGTCAGTCGGTCAGTCCTGTCCAGTCAGTTAGTCAGTCTGTCAGTCAGTCAGTCAGTCAGTCAGCCTTATTCAGTCAGTCAGTCAGTCGGTCAGTCCTGTCCAGTCAGTTAGTTAGTCAAGCAGTCAGTCAGGCAGTCAAGCAGTCAGTCAGTCAGTGTCAGTCAGTCATTTAGTCATTCAGTCGTCAGCTAAATATTCAGTCAGACAGTCAAGCAGTCAGTCAGTCAGTCTCAGTCAGTCAGTTAGTCAGTCAGGCAGTCAGTCAGTCCAGTCTCAGTCAGTCAGGCAGTTAGTCAGTCAGTCTCGGTCAGTCAGTGAGTCTTTCAGTCAGTGAGTCAGTCAGTCAGTCAGTATCAGTCAGTCAGTGAGTCAGTCTGTCAGTCAGGCAGTCTCAGTCAGGCAGTAAAACTCCGCTCGACAGAACTCCGATAGCCTAATGGCTAGACCGCTGGTCTTCCAAGCGAGTGGCCTGGGTTCGTGTCCCAGCCTGAACGAAAATCTTCGATGTATATTTTTAGTTTCTAATTTGAAAATTCTTCTTTTTTTTAAATTTTTCTCTTTTACAAGTATTGATTATTTATGTAGGGAAGAAAATTCTGAGTCAGTTTAATTTTTCGACCCGCAGATTTCAAAATGTTTGAATCAATAATTACCAAGGTGCATTTTTTGTTTTTATTGTATTTAAAAGTCCGACCGACAAAGCTCCGATAGCCTAATGGCTAGACCGTTGGTCTTCCAAGCGTTTGGCCTGGTTTCGAGTCCCAGCCGGAACGAATATCTTCAATGTATATATTTCTTTTCTAATTTGAAAATTTTTTTTTTCAATTTCTTTCTTTTGCAAATATTGATTTTTTATGTAGGGAAGAAAATTCTGAGTCAGTTTAATTATTCGACCTGTAGATTTCAAAGATTTTAGATCAATAATTACCAAGGTGCATTTTTTGATTTTATTATAATTAAGACACAGGCCAACCGAGATCCAATAGTCCATTGGCGAGAGCGTTGGGCTTCCATGCGTGTGGCCCTGGGTTTCGAATCCCAGCCGGAAAGAAAATCTTAAATGCATGTATTTTTTTCTAATTTGATAATTTTTTTTATTTTTCCTTTTTGCGAAGTCAGTCAGTCAGTCCGACAGTCAATCAGTCAAGCACTCAGTCATTCAGTCTCAGTCAGTCAGTCCAGTCAGTCAGTCACTCAGTCAGTTAGGCAGTCAGTCAGTCAGTCTCAGTCAGTCAGTTAGTCCTTCAGCCAGTCAGTCAAGCAGTCAGTCATTTAGTCTCAGTCAGTCAGTCATTCAGTCAGTCAGTCAGTCAGGCAGTCAGTCAGTCAGCCTTATTCAGTCAGTCTGTCAGTCAGTCAGTCGGTCAGTCATGTCCAGTCAGTTAGTCAGTCAAGCAGTCAGTCAGGCAGTCAAGCAGTCAGTCAGTCAGTGTCAGTCAGTCATTTAGTCATTCAGTCAGTCAGTGAAATAGTCAGTCAGTCAGTCTCAGTCAGTCAGTTAGTCAGTCAGTCAGTCAGTCAGTCAGTCAGTCAGTCAGTCAGTCAATCAGTCAGTCCAGTCTCAGTCAGTCAGGCAGTTAGTCAGTCAGTCTCAGTCAGTCAGTTAGTCCTTCAGCCAGTCAGTCAAGCAGTCAGTCAGTCAGTCAGTCGGTCAGTCCTGTAAAGTCAGTTAGTCAGTCAAGCAGTCAGTCAGTCAGTCAGTCAGTCTCAGTCAGTCAGTCAGTTAGTCAGTCTCAGTCAGTCAGTCAGTCAGTCCAGTCCAGTCTCAGTCAGTCTCGGTCAGTCAGTCTCGGTCAGTCAGTCAGTCAGTCATTCAGTCGGTCAGTCAGGCAGTCAGTCAGTCAGCCTTATTCAGTCAGTCTGTCAGTCAGTCAGTCAGTCAGCCTTATTCAGTCAGTCAGTCAGTCGGTCAGTCCTGTCCAGTCAGTTAGTTAGTCAAGCAGTCAGTCAGGCAGTCAAGCAGTCAGTCAGTCAGTGTCAGTCAGTCATTTAGTCATTCAGTCAGTCAGCTAAATATTCAGTCAGACAGTCAAGCAGTCAGTCAGTCAGTCTCAGTCAGTCAGTTAGTCAGTCAGGCAGTCAGTCAGTCCAGTCTCAGTCAGTCAGGCAGTTAGTCAGTCAGTCTCGGTCAGTCAGTGAGTCTTTCAGTCAGTGAGTCAGTCAGTCAGTCAGTATCAGTCAGTCAGTGAGTCAGTCTGTCAGTCAGGCAGTCTCAGTCAGGCAGTAAAACTCCGCTCGACAGAACTCCGATAGCCTAATGGCTAGACCGCTGGTCTTCCAAGCGAGTGGCCTGGGTTCGTGTCCCAGCCTGAACGAAAATCTTCGATGTATATTTTTAGTTTCTAATTTGAAAATTCTTCTTTTTTTTAAATTTTTCTCTTTTACAAGTATTGATTATTTATGTAGGGAAGAAAATTCTGAGTCAGTTTAATTTTTCGACCCGCAGATTTCAAAATGTTTGAATCAATAATTACCAAGGTGCATTTTTTGTTTTTATTGTATTTAAAAGTCCGACCGACAAAGCTCCGATAGCCTAATGGCTAGACCGTTGGTCTTCCAAGCGTTTGGCCTGGTTTCGAGTCCCAGCCGGAACGAATATCTTCAATGTATATATTCCTTTTCTAATTTGAAAATTTTTTTTTTCAATTTCTTTCTTTTGCAAATATTGATTATTTATGTAGGGAAGAAAATTCTGAGTCAGTTTAATTTTTCGACCCGAAGATTTCAAAGTGTTTAAATAAACAATTACCAAGGTGAATTTTTTGTTTTTATTATATTTAAGACTTCCATCGACAGAGCTCCGATAGCCTAATAGCTAGACCATTGGGTTCCAAGCGCGTGGTACTGGGTTCGAGTCCCTTTCGCAACGAAAATCTTCAATGTGTATATTTCTTTTCTAATTTGAAAATTCTTTTTTTTTTCATTTTCTTTCTTTTGCAAATATCGATTATTTATGTGCGGAAGAAAATTCTGAGTCAGTTTAATTATTCGACCTGTAGATTTCAAAGATTTTAGATCAATAATTACCAAGGTGCATTTTTTGATTTTATTATAATTAAGACACAGGCCAACCGAGATCCAATAGTCCATTGGCGAGAGCGTTGGGCTTCCATGCGTGTGGCCCTGGGTTCGAATCCCAGCCGGAAAGAAAATCTTAAATGCATGTATTTTTTTCTAATTTGATAATTTTTTTTATTTTTCCTTTTTGCGAAGTCAGTCAGTCAGTCCGACAGTCAATCAGTCAAGCACTCAGTCATTCAGTCTCAGTCAGTCAGTCCAGTCAGTCAGTCACTCAGTCAGTTAGGCAGTCAGTCAGTCAGTCTCAGTCAGTCAGTTAGTCCTTCAGCCAGTCAGTCAAGCAGTCAGTCATTTAGTCTCAGTCAGTCAGTCATTCAGTCAGTCAGTCAGTCAGGCAGTCAGTCAGTCAGCCTTATTCAGTCAGTCTGTCAGTCAGTCAGTCGGTCAGTCATGTCCAGTCAGTTAGTCAGTCAAGCAGTCAGTCAGGCAGTCAAGCAGTCAGTCAGTCAGTGTCAGTCAGTCATTTAGTCATTCAGTCAGTCAGTGAAATAGTCAGTCAGTCAGTCTCAGTCAGTCAGTTAGTCAGTCAGTCAGTCAGTCAGTCAGTCAGTCAGTCAGTCAGTCAATCAGTCAGTCCAGTCTCAGTCAGTCAGGCAGTTAGTCAGTCAGTCTCAGTCAGTCAGTTAGTCCTTCAGCCAGTCAGTCAAGCAGTCAGTCAGTCAGTCAGTCGGTCAGTCCTGTCCAGTCAGTTAGTCAGTCAAGCAGTCAGTCAGTCAGTCAGTCAGTCTCAGTCAGTCAGTCAGTTAGTCAGTCTCAGTCAGTCAGTCAGTCAGTCCAGTCCAGTCTCAGTCAGTCTCGGTCAGTCAGTCTCGGTCAGTCAGTCAGTCAATCATTCAGTCGGTCAGTCAGGCAGTCAGTCAGTCAGCCTTATTCAGTCAGTCTGTCAGTCAGTCAGTCAGTCAGCCTTATTCAGTCAGTCAGTCAGTCGGTCAGTCCTGTCCAGTCAGTTAGTTAGTCAAGCAGTCAGTCAGGCAGTCAAGCAGTCAGTCAGTCAGTGTCAGTCAGTCATTTAGTCATTCAGTCAGTCAGCTAAATATTCAGTCAGACAGTCAAGCAGTCAGTCAGTCAGTCTCAGTCAGTCAGTTAGTCAGTCAGGCAGTCAGTCAGTCCAGTCTCAGTCAGTCAGGCAGTTAGTCAGTCAGTCTCGGTCAGTCAGTGAGTCTTTCAGTCAGTGAGTCAGTCAGTCAGTCAGTATCAGTCAGTCAGTGAGTCAGTCTGTCAGTCAGGCAGTCTCAGTCAGGCAGTAAAACTCCGCTCGACAGAACTCCGATAGCCTAATGGCTAGACCGCTGGTCTTCCAAGCGAGTGGCCTGGGTTCGTGTCCCAGCCTGAACGAAAATCTTCGATGTATATTTTTAGTTTCTAATTTGAAAATTCTTCTTTTTTTTAAATTTTTCTCTTTTACAAGTATTGATTATTTATGTAGGGAAGAAAATTCTGAGTCAGTTTAATTTTTCGACCCGCAGATTTCAAAATGTTTGAATCAATAATTACCAAGGTGCATTTTTTGTTTTTATTGTATTTAAAAGTCCGACCGACAAAGCTCCGATAGCCTAATGGCTAGACCGTTGGTCTTCCAAGCGTTTGGCCTGGTTTCGAGTCCCAGCCGGAACGAATATCTTCAATGTATATATTTCTTTTCTAATTTGAAAATTTTTTTTTTTCAATTTCTTTCTTTTGCAAATATTGATTATTTATGTAGGGAAGAAAATTCTGAGTCAGTTTAATTTTTCGACCCGAAGATTTCAAAGTGTTTAAATAAACAATTACCAAGGTGAATTTTTTGTTTTTATTATATTTAAGACTTCCATCGACAGAGCTCCGATAGCCTAATAGCTAGACCATTGGGTTCCAAGCGCGTGGTACTGGGTTCGAGTCCCTTTCGCAACGAAAATCTTCAATGTGTATATTTCTTTTCTAATTTGAAAATTCTTTTTTTTTTCATTTTCTTTCTTTTGCAAATATCGATTATTTATGTGCGGAAGAAAATTCTGAGTCAGTTTAATTATTCGACCTGTAGATTTCAAAGATTTTAGATCAATAATTACCAAGGTGCATTTTTTGATTTTATTATAATTAAGACACAGGCCAACCGAGATCCAATAGTCCATTGGCGAGAGCGTTGGGCTTCCATGCGTGTGGCCCTGGGTTCGAATCCCAGCCGGAAAGAAAATCTTAAATGCATGTATTTTTTTCTAATTTGATAATTTTTTTTATTTTTCCTTTTTGCGAAGTCAGTCAGTCAGTCCGACAGTCAATCAGTCAAGCACTCAGTCATTCAGTCTCAGTCAGTCAGTCCAGTCAGTCAGTCACTCAGTCAGTTAGGCAGTCAGTCAGTCAGTCTCAGTCAGTCAGTTAGTCCTTCAGCCAGTCAGTCAAGCAGTCAGTCATTTAGTCTCAGTCAGTCAGTCATTCAGTCAGTCAGTCAGTCAGGCAGTCAGTCAGTCAGCCTTATTCAGTCAGTCTGTCAGTCAGTCGGTCAGTCATGTCCAGTCAGTTAGTCAGTCAAGCAGTCAGTCAGGCAGTCAAGCAGTCAGTCAGTCAGTGTCAGTCAGTCATTTAGTCATTCAGTCAGTCAGTGAAATAGTCAGTCAGTCAGTCTCAGTCAGTCAGTTAGTCAGTCAGTCAGTCAGTCAGTCAGTCAGTCAGTCAGTCAGTCAATCAGTCAGTCCAGTCTCAGTCAGTCAGGCAGTTAGTCAGTCAGTCTCAGTCAGTCAGTTAGTCCTTCAGCCAGTCAGTCAAGCAGTCAGTCAGTCAGTCAGTCGGTCAGTCCTGTCCAGTCAGTTAGTCAGTCAAGCAGTCAGTCAGTCAGTCAGTCAGTCTCAGTCAGTCAGTCAGTCAGTCAGTCTCAGTCAGTCAGTCAGTCAGTCCAGTCCAGTCTCAGTCAGTCTCGGTCAGTCAGTCTCGGTCAGTCAGTCAGTCAGTCATTCAGTCGGTCAGTCAGGCAGTCAGTCAGTCAGCCTTATTCAGTCAGTCTGTCAGTCAGTCAGTCAGTCAGCCTTATTCAGTCAGTCAGTCAGTCGGTCAGTCCTGTCCAGTCAGTTAGTTAGTCAAGCAGTCAGTCAGGCAGTCAAGCAGTCAGTCAGTCAGTGTCAGTCAGTCATTTAGTCATTCAGTCAGTCAGCTAAATATTCAGTCAGACAGTCAAGCAGTCAGTCAGTCAGTCTCAGTCAGTCAGCTAGTTAGTCAGGCAGTCAGTCAGTCCAGTCTCAGTCAGTCAGGCAGTTAGTCAGTCAGTCTCGGTCAGTCAGTGAGTCTTTCAGTCAGTGAGTCAGTCAGTCAGTCAGTATCAGTCAGTCAGTGAGTCAGTCTGTCAGTCAGGCAGTCTCAGTCAGGCAGTAAAACTCCGCTCGACAGAACTCCGATAGCCTAATGGCTAGACCGCTGGTCTTCCAAGCGAGTGGCCTGGGTTCGTGTCCCAGCCTGAACGAAAATCGTCGATGTATATTTTTAGTTTCTAATTTGAAAATTCTTCTTTTTTTTAAATTTTTCTCTTTTACAAGTATTGATTATTTATGTAGGGAAGAAAATTCTGAGTCAGTTTAATTTTTCGACCCGCAGATTTCAAAATGTTTGAATCAATAATTACCAAGGTGCATTTTTTGTTTTTATTATATTTAAAAGTCCGACCGACAAAGCTCCGATAGCCTAATGGCTAGACCTTTGGTCTTCCAAGCGTTTGGCCTGGTTTCGAGTCCCAGCCGGAACGAATATCTTCAATGTATATATTTCTTTTCTAATTTGAAAATTTTTTTTTTTCAATTTCTTTCTTTTGCAAATATTGATTATTTATGTAGGGAAGAAAATTCTGAGTCAGTTTAATTTTTCGACCCCAAGATTTCAAAGTGTTTAAATAAACAATTACCAAGGTGAATTTTTTGTTTTTATTATATTTAAGACTTCCATCGACAGAGCTCCGATAGCCTAATAGCTAGACCATTGGGTTCCAAGCGCGTGGTACTGGGTTCGAGTCCCTTTCGCAACGAAAATCTTCAATGTGTATATTTCTTTTCTAATTTGAAAATTCTTTTTTTTTTCATTTTCTTTCTTTTGCAAATATCGATTATTTATGTACGGAAGAAAATTCTGAGTCAGTTTAATTATTCGACCTGTAGATTTCAAAGATTTTAGATCAATAATTACCAAGGTGCATTTTTTGTTTTTATTATAATTAAGACACAGGCCAACCGAGATCCAATAGTCCATTGGCGAGAGCGTTGGGCTTCCATGCGTGTGGCCCTGGGTTCGAATCCCAGCCGGAAAGAAAATCTTAAATGCATGTATTTTTTTCTAATTTGATAATTTTTTTTATTTTTCCTTTTTGCGAAGTCAGTCAGTCAGTCCGACAGTCAATCAGTCAAGCACTCAGTCATTCAGTCTCAGTCAGTCAGTCCAGTCAGTCAGTCACTCAGTCAGTTAGGCAGTCAGTCAGTCAGTCTCAGTCAGTCAGTTAGTCCTTCAGCCAGTCAGTCAAGCAGTCAGTCATTTAGTCTCAGTCAGTCAGTCATTCAGTCAGTCAGTCAGTCAGGCAGTCAGTCAGTCAGCCTTATTCAGTCAGTCTGTCAGTCAGTCGGTCAGTCATGTCCAGTCAGTTAGTCAGTCAAGCAGTCAGTCAGGCAGTCAAGCAGTCAGTCAGTCAGTGTCAGTCAGTCATTTAGTCATTCAGTCAGTCAGTGAAATAGTCAGTCAGTCAGTCTCAGTCAGTCAGTTAGTCAGTCAGTCAGTCAGTCAGTCAGTCAGTCAGTCAGTCAGTCAATCAGTCAGTCCAGTCTCAGTCAGTCAGGCAGTTAGTCAGTCAGTCTCAGTCAGTCAGTTAGTCCTTCAGCCAGTCAGTCAAGCAGTCAGTCAGTCAGTCAGTCGGTCAGTCCTGTCCAGTCAGTTAGTCAGTCAAGCAGTCAGTCAGTCAGTCAGTCAGTCTCAGTCAGTCAGTCAGTCAGTCAGTCTCAGTCAGTCAGTCAGTCAGTCCAGTCCAGTCTCAGTCAGTCTCGGTCAGTCAGTCAGTCAGTCATTCAGTCGGTCAGTCAGGCAGTCAGTCAGTCAGCCTTATTCAGTCAGTCTGTCAGTCAGTCAGTCAGTCAGCCTTATTCAGTCAGTCAGTCAGTCGGTCAGTCCTGTCCAGTCAGTTAGTTAGTCAAGCAGTCAGTCAGGCAGTCAAGCAGTCAGTCAGTCAGTGTCAGTCAGTCATTTAGTCATTCAGTCAGTCAGCTAAATATTCAGTCAGACAGTCAAGCAGTCAGTCAGTCAGTCTCAGTCAGTCAGCTAGTCAGTCAGGCAGTCAGTCAGTCCAGTCTCAGTCAGTCAGGCAGTTAGTCAGTCAGTCTCGGTCAGTCAGTGAGTCTTTCAGTCAGTGAGTCAGTCAGTCAGTCAGTATCAGTCAGTCAGTGAGTCAGTCTGTCAGTCAGGCAGTCTCAGTCAGGCAGTAAAACTCCGCTCGACAGAACTCCGATAGCCTAATGGCTAGACCGCTGGTCTTCCAAGCGAGTGGCCTGGGTTCGTGTCCCAGCCTGAACGAAAATCTTCGATGTATATTTTTAGTTTCTAATTTGAAAATTCTTCTTTTTTTTAAATTTTTCTCTTTTACAAGTATTGATTATTTATGTAGGGAAGAAAATTCTGAGTCAGTTTAATTTTTCGACCCGCAGATTTCAAAATGTTTGAATCAATAATTACCAAGGTGCATTTTTTGTTTTTATTATATTTAAAAGTCCGACCGACAAAGCTCCGATAGCCTAATGGCTAGACCGTTGGTCTTCCAAGCGTTTGGCCTGGTTTCGAGTCCCAGCCGGAACGAATATCTTCAATGTATATATTTCTTTTCTAATTTGAAAATTTTTTTTTTCAATTTCTTTCTTTTGCAAATATTGATTATTTATGTAGGGAAGAAAATTCTGAGTCAGTTTAATTTTTCGACCCGAAGATTTCAAAGTGTTTAAATAAACAATTACCAAGGTGAATTTTTTGTTTTTATTATATTTAAGACTTCCATCGACAGAGCTCCGATAGCCTAATAGCTAGACCATTGGGTTCCAAGCGCGTGGTACTGGGTTCGAGTCCCTTTCGCAACGAAAATCTTCAATGTGTATATTTCTTTTCTAATTTGAAAATTCTTTTTTTTTTCATTTTCTTTCTTTTGCAAATATCGATTATTTATGTACGGAAGAAAATTCTGAGTCAGTTTAATTATTCGACCTGTAGATTTCAAAGATTTTAGATCAATAATTACCAAGGTGCATTTTTTGTTTTTATTATAATTAAGACACCGGCCAACCGAGATCCGATAGTCCATTGGCGAGAGCGTTTGGCTTCCAAGCGTGTGGCCGTGGGTTCGAATCCCAGCCGGAAAGGAAATCTTACATGCAACTATTTTTTTCTAATTTGATAATTCTTTTTTTTTTATTTTTCTCTTTTCGAAGTCAGTCAGTCAGTCCGACAGTCATTTAGTCAGTCTCGGTCAGTCAGTCAGTCTGTCAGTCGGTCAGTCCAGTCCAGTCAGTCAGTCAAGCAGTCAGTCATTCAGTCACTCAAGCAGTCAGTCAGTTTGTTAGTAATTCAGTCACTCAGTCAGTTAGGCAGTTAGTCATTCAGTCTCAGTCAGTCAGTCCAGTCAGTCAGTCACTCAGTCAGTTAGGCAGTCAGTCAGTCAGTCTCAGTCAGTCAGTTAGTCATTCAGCCACTCAGTCAAGCAGTCAGTTATTTAGTCTCAGTCAGTCAGTCATTCAGTCAGTCAGTCGGTCAGTCCAGTCCAGTCAGTCAGTTAGTCAGTCAAGCAGTCAGTCAGTCAGTCTCAGTCAGTCAGTTAGACATTCAGTCAATCAGTCACTCAGTCAGTCAGTCTCGGTCAGTCAGTGTGTCAGTCATTCAGTCAGTATCAGTCAGTCAGTCAGTATCAGTCAGTCATTCATTCAGTCTGTCAGTCAGGCAGTCTCAGTCAGGCAGTAAGACTCCGACCGACAGAACTCCGATAGCCTAATGGCTAGACCGTTGGTCTTCCAAGCGAGTGGCCTGGGTTCGAGTCCCAGCTGGAACGAATATCCTCAATGTATATATTTCTTTTCTAATTTGAAAATTCTTTTTTTTTTTCAGTTTCTTTCTTTTGCAAATATTGATTATTTATGTAGGGAAGAAAATTCTGAGTCAGTTTAATTTTTCGAAACGCAGAATTCAAAGTGTTTAGATAAATAATTACCAAGGTGCATTTTTTGATTTTATTATATTTAAAACTCCGACCGTCAGAGTTCTGTTAGATTAATGGCTAGAATGGTGGGTATCCAAGCGAGTGGCCCTGGGTTCGAGTCCCAGCCTGAGCGAAAATCTTCAATTTATATTGTTAGTTTCTAATTTGAAAATACTTCTTCTTTTTTTTTAATTTTTCTCTTTTGCGAATATTGATTATTTATGTAGGGAGAAAAATTCTGAGTCAGTTTAATTATTCGAACTGTAGATTTCAAAGTGTTTGAATCAATAATTAAAAAGGTGCATTTTTTATTTTTATTATATTTAAGACTTCAATCGACAGAGCTCCGATAGCCTAATGGCTAGACCCTTGGGTTCCAAGCGCGTGGTACTGGGTTCGAGTCCCGCCCGGAGCGAAAATCTTATATGTATATATTTCTTTTCTAATTTGAAGATTCTTTTTTTTTTCAATTTCTTTCTTTTGCAAATATCGATTATTTATTTACGGAAGAAAATTCTGAGTCAGTTTAATCATTCGACCTTTAGATTTCAAAGATTTTAGATCAATAATTACCAAGGTGCATTTTTTGTTTTTATTATAATTAAGACACCGACCAACAGAGATCCGATAGTCCATTGGCAAGAGCGTTGGGCTTCCATGCGTGTGGCCCTGGGTTCGAATCCCAGCCGGAAAGAAAATCTTAAATTCATGTATTTTTTTCTAATTTGATAATTTTTTTTATTTTTCCCTTTTGCGAAGTCAGTCAGTCAGTCCGACAGTCAATCAGTCAGTCTCTGTCAGTCAGTCTGTCTGTCAGTCGGTCAGTCCAGTCCAGTCAGTCAGTCAAGCAGTCAGTCAGTCAGTCACTCATGCAGTCAGTCAGTCAAGCAGTCAGTCAGTCAGTCCAGTCACTCAGTCAGTTAGGCAGTCAGTCAGTCAGTCTCAGTCAGTCAGTAAGTCATTCATTCAGTCAGTCAAGCAGTCAGTCATTTATTCAGTCGGTCAGGCAGTCAGTCAGTCAGTCAGCCTAATTCAGTCATTCTGTCAGTCAGTCCGTCGGTCAGTCCTGTCCAGTCAGTTTAGTCAGTCAGTTAGTCAGTTAAGAGGTCAGTCAAGCAGTCTGTCAGGCAGTCAAACATTCAGTCAGTCAGTCTCAGTCAGTCAGTTAGTCATTCAGTCAGTCAGTCAAACAGTCAGTCAGTCTCAGTCAGTCAGTCAGTCAGTCAGTCCAGTCCAGTCTCAGTCAGTCAGTCAGTCAGTCAGTCTGTCAGTCAGGCAGTCTCAGTCAGGCTGTAAGACTCCGAGCGACAAAACTCCGATAGCCTAATGGCTAGACGGTTGGTCTTCCAAGCGAGTAGCCTGGGTTCGAGACGCAGCCGGAACGAATATCTTCAATGTATATATTTCTTTTCTAATTTGAAAATTCTTTTTTTTTTCAATTTCTTTCTTTTGCAAATATTGATTATTTAAGTAGGGAAGAAAATTCTGTGTCAGTTTAATTTTTCGACCTGTAGATTTCAAAGATTTTAGATCAATAATTACCAAGGTGCATTTTTTGGTTTTATTATAATTAAGACACCGACCAACAGAGATCCGATAGTCTATTGGCGAGAGCGTTGGGCTTCCATGTGTGTGTGGCCCTGATTTCGAATGCCAGCCGGAAAGGAAATCTTAACTGCAAATATTTTTTTCTAATTGGATAATTCTTTTTTTTCCCTTTTGCGAAGTCAGTCCGTCAGTCCGACAGTCAATCAGTCAGTCTCTGTCAGTCAGTCAGTCCGTCAGTCACTCAAGCAGTCAGTCAGTCAGTCACTCAAGCAGTCAGTCAGTCAGTTAGTCATTCAGTCACTCAGTCAGTTAGGCAGTCAGTCATTCAGTCTCAGTCAGTCAGTCAGTTCAGTCAGTCAGTCACTCAGTCAGTTAGGCAGTCAGTCAGTCAGTCTCAGTCAATCAGTTAGTCGTTCAGTCAGTCAGTCAAGCAATCAGTCATTTAGTCTCAGTGAGTCAGTCATTCAGTCAGTCAGGCAGTGAGTCAGTCAGTCAGCCTCATTCAGTCAGTCTGTCAGTCAGTCAGTCGGTCAGTCCTGTCTAGTCAGTTCAGTCAGTCAGTTAGTCAGTCAAGCAGTCAGTCAGGCAGTCAAACAGTCAGTCAGTCAGTTAGTCATTCAGTCAGTCAGTCAAACTGTCAGTCAGTCAGCCAAACTGTCAGTCAGTCAATCAGTATCAGTCAGTCAGTCAGTATCAGTTAGTCATTCAGTCAATCTGTCAGTCAGGCCGTCTCAGTCAGGCAGTAAGACTCCGACCGACAGAACTCCGATAGCTAATGGTTAGACCGTTGGTCTTCCAAGCGAATGGCCTGGGTTCGAGTCCCAGCCGGAACGAATATCTTCAATGTATATATTTCTTTTCGAATTTGAAAATTCTTTTTTTTTTCAATTTTTTTCTTTTGCAAATATTGATTATTTATGTAGGGAAGAAAATTCTGAGTCAGTTTAATTTTTCGAAACGCGAAAAAGTGTTTAGATAAATAATTACCAAGGTGCATTTTTTGATTTTATTATATTTAAAACTCCGACCGTTAGAGCTCTGCTAGACTAATGGCTAGAGTGGTGGGCTTCCAAGCGAGTGGCCCTGGGTTCGAGTCCCAGCCGGAACGAATATCTTCAATGTATATATTTCTTTTCGATTTTTTTTTTTCAATTTCTTTTGCGAATATTGATTATTTATGTAGGGAGAAAATTCTGGGTCAGTATAATCATTCGACCTTTAGATTTCAAAGATTTTAGATCAATAATTACTAAGGTGCATTTTTTGTTTTTATTATAATTAAGACACCGACCAACAGAGATCCGATAGTATATTGGCGAGAGCGTTGGGCTTCCATGCGTGTCGCCCTGGGTTCAAATCCCAGCCGGAAAGGAAATCTTAAATGCAAATATTTTTTTTCTAATTTGATAATTCTTTTTTTTATTTTTCCCTTTTGCGAAGTCAGTCAGTCAGTCCGACAGTCAATCAGTCAAGCACTCAGTCATTCAGTCTCAGTCAGTCAGTCCAGTCAGTCAGTCACTCAGTCAGTTAGGCAGTCAGTCAGTCAGTATCAGTCAGTCAGTTAGTCCTTCAGCCAGTCAGTCAAGCAGTCAGTCATTTAGACTCAGTCAGTCAGTTATTCGGTCAGTCAGTCAGTCAGGCAGTCAGTCAGTCGGTCAGTCCTGTCCAGTCAGTTAGTCAGTCAAGCAGTCAGTCAGTCAGTCAGTCAGTCTCAGTCAGTCAGTCAGTCAGTCAGTCAGTTCAGTCCAGTCTCAGTCAGTCAGTCTCGGTCAGTCAGTCAGTCAGTCATTCAGTCAGTCAGTCAGTCAGGCAGTCAGTCAGTCAGTTAGCCTTATTCAGTCAGTCAGTCAGCCTTATTCAGTCAGTCTGTCAGTCAGTCAGTCAGTCAGCCTTATTCAGTTAGTCAGTCAAGCAGTCAGTCATTTAGTCATTCAGTCAGTCAGTGATATAGTCAGTCAGACAGTCAAGCAGTCAGTCAGTCAGTCTCAGTCAGTCAGTTAGTCAGTCCAGTCTCAGTCAGTCAGGCAGTTAGTCAGTCAGTCTCGGTCAGTCAATGAGTCAATCATTCAGTCTCGGTCAGTCAGTGAGTCAGTCAGTCAGTCAGTATCAGTCAGTCAGTGAGTCAGTCTGTCAGTCAGGCAGTCTCAGTCAGGCAGTAAGACTCCGCTCGACAGAACTCCGATAGCCTAATGGCTAGACCGCTGGTCTTCCAAGCGAGTGGCCTGGGTTCGAGTCCCAGTCGGAGCGAATATCTTCAATGTATATATTTCTTTTCTAATTTGAAAATTCTTTTTTTTTTTAATTTTTCTCTTTTGCGAATATTGATTATTTATGTAGGGAGAAAAATTCTGAGTCAGTTTAATTATTCGACCTAATAATTTCAAAGTGTTTGAATCAATAATTACCAAGGTGCATTTTTTGTTTTTATTATATTTAAGACTTCTATCGTCAGAGCTCCGATAGCCTAATGGCTAGACTGTTGGGTGCCAAGCGCGTGGTACTGGGTTCGAGTCCCGGCCGGAACGAAAATCTTCAATGTATATATTTCTTTTCTAATTTGAAAATACTTTTTTTTTTTCATTTTCTTTCTTTTGCAAATATCGATTATTTATGTACGGAAGAAAATTCTGAGTCAGTTTAATTTTTCGACCTGTAGATTTCAAAGATTTTAGATCAATAATTACCAAGGTGCATTTTTTGATTTTATTATAATTAAGACACCGGCCAACCGAGATCCGATAGTCCATTGGCGAGAGCGTTGGGCTTCCATGCGTGTGTCCCTGGGTTCGAATCCCAGCCGGAAAGAAAATCTTAAATGCATGTATTTTTTTCTAATTTGATAATTTTTTTTATTTTTCCTTTTTGCGAAGTCAGTCAGTCAGTCCGACAGTCAATCAGTCAAGCACTCAGTCATTCAGTCTCAGTCAGTCAGTCCAGTCAGTCACTCAGTCAGTTAGGCAGTCAGTCAGTCAGTCTCAGTCAGTCAGTTAGTCCTTCAGCCAGTCAGTCAAGCAGTCAGTCATTTAGTCTCAGTCAGTCAGTCATTCAGTCAGTCAGTCAGTCAGGCAGTCAGTCAGTCAGTCGGTCAGTCCTGTCCAGTCAGTTAGTCAGTCAAGCAGTCAGTCAGTCTCAGTCAGTCAGTCAGTCAGTTAGTCAGTCCAGTCCAGTCTCAGTCAGTCAGTCAGTCAGTCTCGGTCAGTCAGTCAGTCAGTCATTTAGTCATTCAGTCAGTCAGTGAAATAGTCAGTCAGTCAGTCTCAGTCAGTCAGTTAGTCAGTCAGTCAGTCAGTCAGTCAGTCAGTCAATCAGTCGGTCCAGTCTCAGTCAGTCAGGCAGTTAGTCAGTCAGTCTCAGTCAGTCAGTTAGTCCTTCAGCCAGTCAGTCAAGCAGTCAGTCAGTCAGTCAGTCGGTCAGTCCTGTCCAGTCAGTTAGTCAGTCAAGCAGTCAGTCAGTCTCAGTCAGTCAGTCAGTCAGTCAGTCAGTCAGTCTCAGTCAGTCAGTCAGTCAGTCCAGTCCAGTCTCAGTCAGTCTCGGTCAGTCAGTCTCGGTCAGTCAGTCAGTCAGTCATTCAGTCGGTCAGTCAGGCAGTCAGTCAGTCAGCCTTATTCAGTCAGTCTGTCAGTCAGTCAGTCAGTCAGCCTTATTCAGTCAGTCAGTCAGTCGGTCAGTCCTGTCCAGTCAGTTAGTTAGTCAAGCAGTCAGTCAGGCAGTCAAGCAGTCAGTCAGTCAGTGTTAGTCAGTCATTTAGTCATTCAGTCAGTCAGCTAAATAGTCAGTCAGACAGTCAAGCAGTCAGTCAGTCAGTCTCAGTCAGTCAGTTAGTCAGTCAGTCAGTCAGTCAGTCCATTCTCAGTCAGTCAGGCAGTTAGTCAGTCAGTCTCGGTCAGTCAGTGAGTCTTTCAGTCAGTCTCGGTCAGTCAGTGAGTCAGTCAGTCAGTCAGTATCAGTCAGTCAGTGAGTCAGTCTGTCAGTCAGGCAGTCTCAGTCAGGCAGTAAAACTCCGCTCGACAGAACTCCGATAGCCTAATGGCTAGACCGCTGGTCTTCCAAGCGAGTGGCCTGGGTGCGAGTCCCAGCCGGAGCGAATATCTTCAATGTATATATTTCTTTTCTAATTTGAAAATTCTTTTTTTTTCAATTTATTTCCTTTGCAATTATTGATTATTTATGTAGGGAAGAAAATTCTGAGTCAGTTTAATTTTTCGACACAAAGATTTCAAAGTGTTTAAATAAACAATTACCAAGGTGAATTTTTTGTTTTTATTATATTTAAAACTCCCTCCGACAGAGCTCCCATAGACTAATGGCTAGAGTGTTAGGCTTCCAAGCGAGTGGCCCTGGGTTCGAGTCCCAGCCTGAACGAAAATCTTCAATGTATACTTTTAGTTTCTAATTTGAAATTTCTTCTTCTTTTTTTTTAATTTTTCTCTTTTGCGAATGTTGATTATTTATGTAGGGAGAAAAATTCTGAGTCAGTTTAATTATTCGACCTGTAAATTTCAAAGTGTTTGAATCAATAATTACCAAGGTGCATTTTTTGTTTTTATTATATTTAAGACTTCCATCGACAGAGCTCCGATAGCCTAATGGCTAGACCGTTGGGTTCCTAGCGCGTGGTACTGGGTTCGAGTCCCGGCCGGAAAGGAAATCTTAAATGCAAATATTTTTTTCTAATTTTATAATTTTTTTTTTTTTATTTTTCCCTTTTGCGAAGTCAGTCAGTCAGTCTGACAGTCAATCAGTCAAGCACTCAGTCATTCAGTCTCAGTCAGTCAGTCCAGTCAGTCAGTCACTCAGTCAGTCAGTTAGTCCTTCAGCCAGTCAGTCAAGCAGTCAGTCATTTAGTCTCAGTCAGTCAGTCATTCAGTCAGTCAGTCAGTCAGGCAGTCAGTCAGTCAGTCAGTCGGTCAGTCCTGTGCAGTCAGTTAGTCACTAAAGCAGTCAGTCAGTCTCAGTCAGTCAGTCAGTCAGTCAGTCCAGTCCAGTCTCAGTCAGTCAGTCAGTCAGTCTCGGTCAGTCAGTCAGTCAAGCACTCAGTCATTCAGTCTCAGTCAGTCAGTCCAGTCAGTCAGTCACTCAGTCAGTCAGTTAGTCCTTCAGCCTGTCAGTCAAGCAGTCAGTCATTTAGTCTCAGTCAGTCAGTCAGTCAGGCAGTCAGTCAGTCAGTCAGTCGGTCAGTCCTGTGCAGTCAGTTAGTCACTAAAGCAGTCAGTCAGTCTCAGTCAGTCAGTCAGTCCAGTCCAGTCTCAGTCAGTCAGTCAGTCAGTCTCGGTCAGTCAGTCAGTCAGTCATTCAGTCAGTCAGTCAGTCAGTCAGGCAGTCAGTCAGTCGGTCAGCCTTATTCAGTCAGTCTGTCAGTCAGTCAGTCAGTCAGCCTTATTCAGTCAGTCTGTCAGTCATCCTTATTCAGTCAGTCTGTCAGTCAGTCAGTCGGTCAGTCCTGTCCAGTCAGTTAGTCAGTCAAGCAGTCAGTCAGGTAGTCAAGCAGTCAGTCAGTCAGTGTCAGTCAGTCATTTAGTCATTCAGTCAGTCAGTGAAATAGCCAGTCAGAGAGTCAAGCAGTCAGTCAGTCAGTCTCAGTCAGTCAGTTAGTCAGTCAGTCAGTCAGTCAGTCAGTCAGTCCAGTCTCAGTCAGTCAGGCAGTTAGTCAGTCAGTCTCGGTCAGTCAGTGAGTCAGTCAGTCAGTATCAGTCAGTCAGTGAGTCAGTCTGTCAGTCAGGCAGTATCAGTCAGGCAGTAAGACTCCGCTCGACAGAACTCCGATAGCCTAATGGCTAGACCGCTGGTCTTCCAAGCGAGTGGCCTGGGTTCGAGTCCCAGCCGGAGCGAATATCTTCAATGTATATATTTCTTTTCTAATTTGAAAATTCTTTTTTTTTCAATTTCTTTCCTTTGCAATTATTGATTATTTATGTAGGGAAGAAAATTCTGAGTCAGTTTAATTTTTCGACACAAAGATTTCAAAGTGTTTAAATAAACAATTACCAAGGTGCATTTTTTGTTTTTATTATATTTAAAACTCCCACCGACAGAGCTCCCGTCGACTAATGGCTAGAGTGTTAGGCTTCCAAGCGAGTGGCCCTGGGTTCGAGTCCCAGCCTGAACGAAAATCTTCAATGTATACTTTTAGTTTCTAATTTTAAATTTCTTCTTCTTTTTTTTTTAATTTTTCTCTTTTGCGAATGTTGATTATTTATGTAGGGAGAAAAATTCTGAGTCAGTTTAATTATTCGACCTGTAAATTTCAAAGTGTTTGAATCAATAATTACCAAGGTGCATTTTTTGTTTTTATTATATTTAAGACTTCCATCGACAGAGCTCCGATAGCCTAATGGCTAGACCGTTGGGTTCCTAGCGCGTGGTACTGGGTTCGAGTCCCGGCCGGAAAGGAAATCTTAAATGCAAATATTTTTTTCTAATTTTATAATTCTTTTTTTTTTATTTTTCCCTTTTGCGAATTCAGTCAGTCAGTCTGACAGTCAATCAGTCAAGCACTCAGTCCGTCAGTCAGTCAGTCAGTCAGTCAGTCAGGCAGTCAGTCAGTCAGTCAGTCGGTCAGTCCTGTGCAGTCAGTTAGTCACTAAAGCAGTCAGTCAGTCTCAGTCAGTCAGTCAGTCAGTCAGTCAGTCCAGTCCAGTCTCAGTCAGTCAGTCAGTCAGTCTCGGTCAGTCAGTCAGTCAGTCATTCAGTCAGTCAGTCAGTGAGGCAGTCAGTCAGTCGGTCAGCCTTATTCAGTCAGTCTGTCAGTCAGTCAGTCAGTCAGCCTTATTCAGTCAGTTTGTCAGTCATCCTTATTCAGTCAGTCTGTCAGTCAGTCAGTCGGTCAGTCCTGTCCAGTCAGTTAGTCAGTCAAGCAGTCAGTCAGGTAGTCAAGCAGTCAGTCAGTCAGTGTCAGTCAGTCATTTAGTCATTCAGTCAGTCAGTGAAATAGCCAGTCAGAGAGTCAAGCAGTCAGTCAGTCAGTCTCAGTTAGTCAGTCAGTCAGTCAGTCAGTCAGTCAGTCCAGTCTCAGTCAGTCAGGCAGTTAGTCAGTCAGTCTCGGTCAGTCAGTGAGTCAGTCAGTCAGTATCAGTCAGTGAGTGAGTCAGTCTGTCAGTCAGGCAGTATCAGTCAGGCAGTAAGACTACGCTCGACAGAATTCCGATAGCCTAATGGCTAGACCGTTAGGTTCCAAGCGCGTGGTACTGGGTTCGAGTCCCGGCCGGAACGAAAATCTTCCATGTATATATTTCTCTTCTAATTTGAAGATTCTTTTTTTTTCAATTTCTTTCTTTTGCAAATATGGATTATTTATGTACGGAAGAAAATTCTGAGTCAGTTTAATCATTCGACCTTAAGATTTCAAAGATTTTAGATCAATAATTACTAAGGTGCATTTTATATTTTTATTATAATTAAGACACCGATCAACAGAGATCCGATAGTATATTGGCGAGAGCGTTGGGCTTCCATGAGTGTCGCCCTGGGTTCAAATCCCAGCCGGAAAGGAAATCTTAAATGCAAATATTTTTTTCTAATTTTATAATTCTTTTTTTTTATTTTTCCCTTTTGCGAAGTCAGTCAGTCAGTCTGACAGTCAATCAGTCAAGCACTCAGTCATTCAGTCTCAGTCAGTCAGTCCAGTCAGTCAGTCACTCAGTCAGTCAGTTAGTCCTTCAGCCAGTCAGTCAAGCAGTCAGTCATTTAGTCTCAGTCAGTCAGTCATTCAGTCAGTCAGTCAGTCAGGCAGTCAGTCAGTCAGTCAGTTGGTCAGTCCTGTGCAGTCAGTTAGTCACTAAAGCAGTCAGTCAGTCTCAGTCAGTCAGTCAGTCAGTCAGTCCAGTCCAGTCTCAGTCAGTCAGTCAGTCAGTCTCGGTCAGTCAGTCAGTCAGTCATTCAGTCAGTCAGTCAGTCAGGCAGTCAGTCAGTCGGTCAGCCTTATTCAGTCAGTCTGTCAGTCAGTCAGTCGGTCAGTCCTGTCCAGTCAGTTAGTCAGTCAAGCAGTCAGTCAGGTAGTCAAGCAGTCAGTCAGTCAGTGTCAGTCAGTCATTTAGTCATTCAGTCAGTCAGTGAAATAGCCAGTCAGAGAGTCAAGCAGTCAGTCAGTCAGTCTCAGTCAGTCTGTTAGTCAGTCAGTCAGTCAGTCAGTCAGTCAGTCCAGTCTCAGTCAGTCAGGCAGTTAGTCAGTCAGTCTCGGTCAGTCAGTGAGTCAGTCAGTCAGTATCAGTCAGTCAGTGAGTCAGTCTGTCAGTCAGGCAGTATCAGTCAGGCAGTAAGACTCCGCTCGACAGAACTCCGATAGCCTAATGGCTAGACCGCTGGTCTTCCAAGCGAGTGGCCTGGGTTCGAGTCCCAGCCGGAGCGAATATCTTCGATGTATATATTTCTTTTCTAATTTGAAAATCCTTTTTTTTTTTCAATTTCTTTCCTTTGCAATTATTGATTATTTATGTAGGGAAGAAAATTCTGAGTCAGTTTAATTTTTCGACACGAAGATTTCAAAGTGTTTAAATAAACAATTACCAAGGTGAATTTTTTGTTTTTATTATATTTAAAACTCCCTCCGACAGAGCTCCCATAGACTAATGGCTAGAGTGTTAGGCTTCCAAGCGAGTGGCCCTGGGTTCGAGTCCCAGCCTGAACGAAAATCTTCAATGTATACTTTTAGTTTCTAATTTGAAATTTCTTCTTCTTTTTTTTTTAATTTTTCTCTTTTGCGAATATTGATTATTTATGTAGGGAGAAAAATTCTGAGTCAGTTTAATTATTCGACCTGTAAATTTCAAAGTGTTTGAATCAATAATTACCAAGGTGCATTTTTTGTTTTTATTATATTTAAGACTTCCATCGACAGAGCTCCGATAGCCTAATGGCTAGACCGTTGGGTTCCTAGCGCGTGGTACTGGGTTCGAGTCCCGGCCGGAAAGGAAATCTTAAATGCAAATATTTTTTTCTAATTTTATAATTCTTTTTTTTTATTTTTCCCTTTTGCGAAGTCAGTCAGTCAGTCTGACAGTCAATCAGTCAAGCACTCAGTCATTCAGTCTCAGTCAGTCAGTCCAGTCAGTCAGTCACTCAGTCAGTCAGTTAGTCCTTCAGCCAGTCAGTCAAGCAGTCAGTCATTTAGTCTCAGTCAGTCACTCATTCAGTCAGTCAGTCAGTCAGGCAGTCAGTCAGTCAGTCAGTCGGTCAGTCCTGTGCAGTCAGTTAGTCACTAAAGCAGTCAGTCAGTCTCAGTCAGTCAGTCAGTCAGTCAGTCCAGTCCAGTCTCAGTCAGTCAGTCAGTCAGTCTCGGTCAGTCAGTCAGTCAGTCATTCAGTCAGTCAGTCAGTCAGGCAGTCAGTCAGTCGGTCAGCCTTATTCAGTCAGTCTGTCAGTCAGTCAGTCAGTCAGCCTTATTCAGTCAGTCTGTCAGTCATCCTTATTCAGTCAGTCTGTCAGTCAGTCAGTCGGTCAGTCCTGTCCAGTCAGTTAGTCAGTCAAGCAGTCAGTCAGGTAGTCAAGCAGTCAGTCAGTCAGTGTCAGTCAGTCATTTAGTCATTCAGTCAGTCAGTGAAATAGCCAGTCAGAGAGTCAAGCAGTCAGTCAGTCAGTCTCAGTCAGTCAGTTAGTCAGTCAGTCAGTCAGTCAGTCAGTCAGTCCAGTCTCAGTCAGTCAGGCAGTTAGTCAGTCAGTCTCGGTCAGTCAGTGAGTCAGTCAGTCAGTATCAGTCAGGCAGTAAGAGTCCGCTCGACAAAACTCCGATAGCCTAATGGCTAGACCGCTGGTCTTCCAAGCGAGTGGCCTGGGTTCGAGTCCCAGCCGGAGCGAATATCTTCAATGTATATATTTCTTTTCTAATTTGAAAATTCTTTTTTTTTTCAATTTCTTTCTTTTGCAAATATGGATTATTTATGTACGGAAGAAAATTCTGAGTCAGTTTAATCATTCGACCTTTAGATTTCAAAGATTTTAGATCAATAATTACTAAGGTGCATTTTTTGTTTTTATTATAATTAAGACACCGATCAACAGAGATCCGATAGTATATTGGCGAGAGCGTTGGGCTTCCATGAGTGTCGCCCTGGGTTCAAATCCCAGCCGGAAAGGAAATCTTAAATGCAAATATTTTTTTCTAATTTTATAATTCTTTTTTTTTTATTTTTCCCTTTTGCGAAGTCAGTCAGTCAGTCTGACAGTCAATCAGTCAAGCACTCAGTCATTCAGTCTCAGTCAGTCAGTCCAGTCAGTCAGTCACTCAGTCAGTCAGTTAGTCCTTCAGCCAGTCAGTCAAGCAGTCAGTCATTTAGTCTCAGTCAGTCAGTCATTCAGTCAGTCAGTCAGTCAGGCAGTCAGTCAGTCAGTCAGTCGGTCAGTCCTGTGCAGTCAGTTAGTCACTAAAGCAGTCAGTCAGTCTCAGTCAGTCAGTCAGTCAGTCAGTCCAGTCCAGTCTCAGTCAGTCAGTCAGTCAGTCTCGGTCAGTCAGTCAGTCAGTCAGTCATTCAGTCAGTCAGTCAGTCAGGCAGTCAGTCAGTCGGTCAGCCTTATTCAGTCAGTCTGTCAGTCAGTCAGTCAGTCAGCCTTATTCAGTCAGTCTGTCAGTCATCCTTATTCAGTCAGTCTGTCAGTCAGTCAGTCGGTCAGTCCTATCCAGTCAGTTAGTCAGTCAAGCAGTCAGTCAGTCAGTGTCAGTCAGTCATTTAGTCATTCAGTCAGTCAGTGAAATAGCCAGTCAGAGAGTCAAGCAGTCAGTCAGTCAGTCTCAGTCAGTCAGTTAGTCAGTCAGTCAGTCAGTCAGTCAGTCCAGTCTCAGTCAGTCAGGCAGTTAGTCAGTCAGTCTCGGTCAGTCAGTGAGTCAGTCAGTCAGTATCAGTCAGTCAGTGAGTCAGTCTGTCAGTCAGGCAGTATCAGTCAGGCAGTAAGACTCCGCTCGACAGAACTCCGATAGCCTAATGGCTAGACCGCTGGTCTTCCAAGCGAGTGGCCTGGGTTCGAGTCCCAGCCGGAGCGAATATCTTTAATGTATATATTTCTTTTCTAATTTGAAAATTTTTTTTTTTTTTCAATTTCTTTCCTTTGCAATTATTGATTATTTATGTAGGGAAGAAAATTCTGAGTCAGTTTAATTTTTCGACACGAAGATTTCAAAGTGTTTAAATAAACAATTACCAAGGTGCATTTTTTGTTTTTATTATATTTAAAACTCCCACCGACAGAGCTCCCATTGACTAATGGCTAGAGTGTTAGGCTTCCAAGCGAGTGGCCCTGGGTTCGAGTCCCAGCCTGAACGAAAATCTTCAATGTATACTTTTAGTTTCTAATTTGAAAATTCTTCTTTTTTTTTAATTTTTCTCTTTTGCGAATATTGATTATTTATGTAGGGAGAAAAATTCTGAGTCAGTTTAATTATTCGACCTGTAAATTTCAAAGTGTTTGAATCAATAATTACCAAGGTGCATTTTTTGTTTTTATTATATTTAAGACTTCCATCGACAGAGCTCCGATAGCCTAATGGCTAGACCGTTGGGTTCCTAGCGCGTGGTACTGGGTTCGAGTCCCGGCCGGAAAGGAAATCTTAAACGCAAATATTTTTTTCTAATTTTATAATTCTTTTTTTTTTATTTTTCCCTTTTGCGAAGTCAGTCAGTCAGTCTGACAGTCAATCAGTCAAGCACTCAGTCATTCAGTCTCAGTCAGTCAGTCCAGTCAGTCAGTCACTCAGTCAGTCAGTTAGTCCTTCAGCCAGTCAGTCAAGCAGTCAGTCATTTAGTCTCAGTCAGTCAGTCATTCAGTCAGTCAGTCAGTCAGGCAGTCAGTCAGTCAGTCAGTCGGTCAGTCCTGTGCAGTCAGTTAGTCACTAAAGCAGTCAGTCAGTCTCAGTCAGTCAGTCAGTCAGTCAGTCCAGTCCAGTCTCAGTCAGTCAGTCAGTCAGTCTCGGTCAGTCAGTCAGTCAGTCAGTCATTCAGTCAGTCAGGCAGTCAGTCAGTCGGTCAGCCTTATTCAGTCAGTCTGTCAGTCAGTCAGTCAGTCAGCCTTATTCAGTCAGTCTGTCAGTCATCCTTATTCAGTCAGTCTGTCAGTCAGTCAGTCGGTCAGTCCTGTCCAGTCAGTTAGTCAGTCAAGCAGTCAGTCAGGTAGTCAAGCAGTCAGTCAGTCAGTGTCAGTCACACATTTAGTCATTCAGTCAGTCAGTGAAATAGCCACTCAGAGAGTCAAGCAGTCAGTCAGTCAGTCTCAGTCAGTCAGTTAGTCAGTCAGTCAGTCAGTCAGTCAGTCCAGTCTCAGTCAGTCAGGCAGTTAGTCAGTCAGTCTCGGTCAGTCAGTGAGTCAGTCAGTCAGTATCAGTCAGTCAGTGAGTCAGTCTGTCAGTCAGGCAGTATCAGTCAGGCAGTAAGACTCCGCTCGACAGAACTCCGATAGCCTAATGGCTAGACCGCTGGTCTTCCAAGCGAGTGGCCTGGGTTCGAGTCCCAGCCGGAGCGAATATCTTCAATGTATAAATTTCTTTTCTAATTTGAAAATTCTTTTTTTTTTTCAATTTCTTTCCTTTGCAATTATTGATTATTTATGTAGGGAAGAAAATTCTGAGTCAGTTTAATTTTTCGACACGAAGATTTCAAAGTGTTTAAATAAACAATTACCAAGGTGCATTTTTTGTTTTTATTATATTTAAAACTCCCACCGACAGAGCTCCCATTGACTAATGGCTAGAGTGTTAGGCTTCCAAGCGAGTGGCCCTGGGTTCGAGTCCCAGCCTGAACGAAAATCTTCAATGTATACTTTTAGTTTCTAATTTGAAAATTCTTCTTTTTTTTTAATTTTTCTCTTTTGCGAATATTGATTATTTATGTAGGGAGAAAAATTCTGAGTCAGTTTAATTATTCGACCTGTAAATTTCAAAGTGTTTGAATCAATAATTACCAAGGTGCATTTTTTGTTTTTATTATATTTAAGACTTCCATCGACAGAGCTCCGATAGCCTAATGGCTAGACCGTTGGGTTCCAAGCGCGTGGTACTGGGTTCGAGTCCCGGCCGGAACGAAAATCTTCCATGTATATATTTCTCTTCTAATTTGAAGATTCTTTTTTTTTCAATTTCTTTCTTTTGCAAATATGGATTATTTATGTACGGAAGAAAATTCTGAGTCAGTTTAATCATTCGACCTTTAGATTTCAAAGATTTTAGATCAATAATTACTAAGGTGCATTTTTTGTTTTTATTATAATTAAGACACCGATCAACAGAGATCCGATAGTATATTGGCGAGAGCGTTGGGCTTCCATGAGTGTCGCCCTGGGTTCAAATCCCAGCCGGAAAGGAAATCTTAAATGCAAATATATTTTCTAATTTTATAATTCTTTTTTTTTTATTTTTCCCTTTTGCGAAGTCAGTCAGTCAGTCTGACAGTCAATCAGTCAAGCACTCAGTCATTCAGTCTCAGTCAGTCAGTCCAGTCAGTCAGTCACTCAGTCAGTCAGTTAGTCCTTCAGCCAGTCAGTCAAGCAGTCAATCATTTAGTCTCAGTCAGTCAGTCATTCAGTCAGTCAGTCAGTCAGTCAGGCAGTCAGTCAGTCAGTCAGTCGGTCAGTCCTGTGCAGTCAGTTAGTCACTAAAGCAGTCAGTCAGTCTCAGTCAGTCAGTCAGTCAGTCAGTCCAGTCCAGTCTCAGTCAGTCAGTCAGTCAGTCTCGGTCAGTCAGTCAGTCAGTCATTCAGTCAGTCAGTCAGTCAGGCAGTCAGTCAGTCGGTCAGCCTTATTCAGTCAGTCTGTCAGTCAGTCAGTCAGTCAGCCTTATTCAGTAAGTCTGTCAGTCAGTCAGTCGGTCAGTCCTGTCCAGTCAGTTAGTCAGTCAAGCAGTCAGTCAGGTAGTCAAGCAGTCAGTCAGTCAGTGTCAGTCAGTCATTTAGTCATTCAGTCAGTCAGTGAAATAGCCAGTCATAGAGTCAAGCAGTCAGTCTCAGTCAGTCTCAGTCAGTCAGTCAGTCAGTCAGTCAGTCAGTCCAGTCTCAGTCAGTCAGGCAGTTAGTCAGTCAGTCTCGGTCAGTCAGTGAGTCAGTCAGTCAGTATCAGTCAGTCAGTGAGTCAGTCTGTCAGTCAGGCAGTAAGACTCCGCTAGACAGAACTCCGATAGCCTAATGGCTAGACCGCTGGTCTTCCAAGCGAGTGGCCTGGGTTCGAGTCCCAGCCGGAGCGAATATCTTCAATGTATATATTTCTTTTCTAATTTGAAAATTCTTTTTTTTTTCAATTTCTTTCCTTTGCAATTATTGATTATTTATGTAGGGAAGAAAATTCTGAGTCAGTTTAATTTTTCGACACAAAGATTTCAAAGTGTTTAAATAAACAATTACCAAGGTGCATTTTTTGTTTTTATTATATTTAAAACTCCCACCGACAGAGCTCCCATAGACTAATGGCTAGAGTGTTAGGCTTCCAAGCGAGTGGCCCTGGGTTCGAGTCCCAGCCTGAACGAAAATCTTCAATGTATACTTTTAGTTTCTAATTTGAAATTTCTTCTTCTTTTTTTTTAATTTTTCTCTTTTGCGAATATTGATTATTTATGTAGGGAGAAAAATTCTGAGTCAGTTTAATTATTCGACCTGTAAATTTCAAAGTGTTTGAATCAATAATTACCAAGCTGTATTTTTTGTTTTTATTATATTTAAGACTTCCATGGACAGAGCTCCGATAGCCTAATGGCTAGACCGTTGGGTTCCAAGCGCATGGTACTGGGTTCGAGTCCCGGCCGGAACGAAAATCTTCCATGTATATATTTCTCTTCTAATTTGAAGATTCTTTTTTTTTTCAATTTCTTTCTTTTGCAAATATCGATTATTTATGTACGGAAGAAAATTCTGAGTCAGTTTAATCATTCGACCTTTAGATTTCAAAGATTTTAGATCAATAATTACTAAGGTGCATTTTTTGTTTTTAGTATAATTAAGACACCGATCAACAGAGATCCGATAGTATATTGGCGAGAGCGTTGGGCTTCCATGAGTGTCGCCCTGGGTTCAAATCCCAGCCGGAAAGGAAATCTTAAATGCAAAAATTTTTTTCTAATTTTATAATTCTTTTTTTTTTATTTTTCCCTTTTGCGAAGTCAGTCAGTCAGTCTGACAGTCAATCAGTCAAGCACTCAGTCATTCAGTCTCAGTCAGTCAGTCCAGTCAGTCAGTCACTCAGTCAGTCAGTTAGTCCTTCAGCCAGTCAGTCAAGCAGTCAGTCATTTAGTCTCAGTCAGTCAGTCATTCAGTCAGTCAGTCAGTCAGGCAGTCAGTCAGTCAGTCAGTCGGTCAGTCCTGTGCAGTCAGTTAGTCACTAAAGCAGTCAGTCTCAGTCAGTCAGTCAGTCAGTCAGTCCAGTCCAGTCTCAGTCAGTCAGTCAGTCAGTCTCGGTCAGTCAGTCAGTCAGTCATTCAGTCAGTCAGTCGGTCAGCCTTATTCAGTCAGTCTGTCAGTCAGTCAGTCAGTCAGCCTTATTCAGTCAGTCTGTCAGTCATCCTTATTCAGTCAGTCTGTCAGTCAGTCAGTTGGTCAGTCCTGTCCAGTCAGTTAGTCAGTCAAGCAGTCAGTCAGGTAGTCAAGCAGTCAGTCAGTCAGTGTCAGTCAGTCATTTAGTCATTCAGTCAGTCAGTGAAATAGTCAGTCAGTGAAATAGCCAGTCAGAGAGTCAAGCAGTCAGTCAGTCAGTCTCAGTCAGTCAGTTAGTCAGTCAGTCAGTCAGTCAGTCAGTGAGTCCAGTCTCAGTCAGTCAGGCAGTTAGTCAGTCAGTCTCGGTCAGTCAGTGAGTCAGTCAGTCAGTATCAGTCAGTCAGTGAGTCAGTCTGTCAGTCAGGCAGTATCAGTCAGGCAGTAAGACTCCGCTCGACAGAACTCCGATAGCCTAATGGCTAGACCGCTGGTCTTCCAAGCGAGTGGCCTGGGTTCGAGTCCCAGCCGGAGCGAATATCTTCAATGTATAAATTTCTTTTCTAATTTGAAAATTCTTTTTTTTTTCAATTTCTTTCCTTTGCAATTATTGATTATTTATGTAGGGAAGAAAATTCTGAGTCAGTTTAATTTTTCGACACGAAGATTTCAAAGTGTTTAAATAAACAATTACCAAGGTGCATTTTTTGTTTTTATTATATTTAAAACTCCCACCGACAGAGCTCCCATAGACTAATGGCTAGAGTGTTAGGCTTCCAAGCGAGTGGCCCTGGGTTCGAGTCCCAGCCTGAACGAAAATCTTCAATGTATACTTTTAGTTTCTAATTTGAAATTTCTTCTTCTTTTTTTTTAATTTTTCTCTTTTGCGAATATTGATTATTTATGTAGGGAGAAAAATTCTGAGTCAGTTTAATTATTCGACCTGTAAATTTCAAAGTGTTTGAATCAATAATTACCAAGGTGCATTTTTTGTTTTTATTATATTTAAGACTTCCATCGACAGAGCTCCGATAGCCTAATGGCTAGACCGTTGGGTTCCAAGCGCGTGGTACTGGGTTCGAGTCCCGGCCGGAACGAAAATCTTCCATGTATATATTTCTCTTCTAATTTGAAGATTCTTTTTTTTTCAATTTCTTTCTTTTGCAAATATGGATTATTTATGTACGGAAGAAAATTCTGAGTCAGTTTAATCATTCGACCTTTAGATTTCAAAGATTTTAGATCAATAATTACTAAGGTGCATTTTTTGTTTTTATTATAATTAAGACACCGATCAACAGAGATCCGATAGTATATTGGCGAGAGCGTTGGGCTTCCATGAGTGTCGCCCTGGGTTCAAATCCCAGCCGGAAAGGAAATCTTAAATGCAAATATATTTTCTAATTTTATAATTCTTTTTTTTTTATTTTTCCCTTTTGCGAAGTCAGTCAGTCAGTCTGACAGTCAATCAGTCAAGCACTCAGTCATTCAGTCTCAGTCAGTCAGTCCAGTCAGTCAGTCACTCAGTCAGTCAGTTAGTCCTTCAGCCAGTCAGTCAAGCAGTCAATCATTTAGTCTCAGTCAGTCAGTCATTCAGTCAGTCAGTCAGTCAGTCAGGCAGTCAGTCAGTCAGTCAGTCGGTCAGTCCTGTGCAGTCAGTTAGTCACTAAAGCAGTCAGTCAGTCTCAGTCAGTCAGTCAGTCAGTCAGTCCAGTCCAGTCTCAGTCAGTCAGTCAGTCAGTCTCGGTCAGTCAGTCAGTCAGTCATTCAGTCAGTCAGTCAGTCAGGCAGTCAGTCAGTCGGTCAGCCTTATTCAGTCAGTCTGTCAGTCAGTCAGTCAGTCAGCCTTATTCAGTAAGTCTGTCAGTCAGTCAGTCGGTCAGTCCTGTCCAGTCAGTTAGTCAGTCAAGCAGTCAGTCAGGTAGTCAAGCAGTCAGTCAGTCAGTGTCAGTCAGTCATTCAGTCAGTCAGTGAAATAGCCAGTCAGAGAGTCAAGCAGTCAGTCAGTCAGTCTCAGTCAGTCAGTTAGTCAGTCAGTCAGTCAGTCAGTCAGTCAGTCCAGTCTCAGTCATTCAAGCAGTTAGTCAGTCAGTCTCGGTCAGTCAGTGAGTCAGTCTGTCAGTCAGGCAGTATCATTCAGGCAGTAAGACTCCGCTCGACAGAACTCCGATAGCCTAATGGCTAGACCGCTGGTCTTCCAAGCGAGTGGCCTGGGTTCGAGTCCCAGCCGGAGCGAATATCTTCAATGTATATATTTCTTTTCTAATTTGAAAATTCTTTTTTTTTCAATTTCTTTCCTTTGCAATTATTGATTATTTATGTAGTGAAGAAAATTCTGAGTCAGTTTAATTTTTCGACACCAAGATTTCAAAGTGTTTAAATAAACAATTACCAAGGTGCATTTTTTGTTTTTATTATATTTAAAACTCCCACCGACAGAGCTCCCATAGACTAATGGCTAGAGTGTTAGGCTTCCAAGCGAGTGGCCCTGGGTTCGAGTCCCAGCCTGAACGAAAATCTTCAATGTATACTTTTAGTTTCTAATTTGAAATTTCTTCTTCTTTTTTTTTAATTTTTCTCTTTTGCGAATATTGATTATTTATGTAGGGAGAAAAATTCTGAGTCAGTTTAATTATTCGACCTGTAAATTTCAAAGTGTTTGAATCAATAATTACCAAGGTGTATTTTTTGTTTTTATTATATTTAAGACTTCCATGGACAGAGCTCCGATAGCCTAATGGCTAGACCGTTGGGTTCCAAGCGCGTGGTACTGGGTTCGAGTCCCGGCCGGAACGAAAATCTTCCATGTATATATTTCTCTTCTAATTTGAAGATTCTTTTTTTTTTCAATTTCTTTCTTTTGCAAATATGGATTATTTATGTACGGAAGAAAATTCTGAGTCAGTTTAATCATTCGACCTTTAGATTTCAAAGATTTTAGATCAATAATTACTAAGGTGCATTTTTTGTTTTTAGTATAATTAAGACACCGATCAACAGAGATCCGATAGTATATTGGCGAGAGCGTTGGGCTTCCATGAGTGTCGCCCTGGGTTCAAATCCCAGCCGGAAAGGAAATCTTAAATGCAAATATTTTTTTCTAATTTTATAATTCTTTTTTTTTTATTTTTCCCTTTTGCGAAGTCAGTCAGTCAGTCTGGCAGTCAATCAGTCAAGCACTCAGTCATTCAGTCTCAGTCAGTCAGTCCAGTCAGTCAGTCAGTTAGTCCTTCAGCCAGTCAGTCAAGCAGTCAGTCATTTAGTCTCAGTCAGTCAGTCATTCAGTCAGTCAGTCAGTCAGGCAGTCAGTCAGACAGTCAGTCGGTCAGTCCTGTGCAGTCAGTTAGTCACTAAAGCAGTCAGTCAGTCTCAGTCAGTCAGTCAGTCAGTCAGTCCAGTCCAGTCTCAGTCAGTCAGTCAGTCAGTCTCGGTCAGTCAGTCAGTCAGTCATTCAGTCAGTCAGTCAGTCAGTCGGTCAGCCTTATTCAGTCAGTCTGTCAGTCAGTCAGTCAGTCAGCCTTATTCAGTCAGTCTGTCAGTCATCCTTATTCAGTCAGTCTGTCAGTCAGTCAGTCGGTCAGTCCTGTCCAGTCAGTTAGTCAGTCAAGCAGTCAGTCAGGTAGTCAAGCAGTCAGTCAGTCAGTGTCAGTCAGTCATTTAGTCATTCAGTCAGTCAGTGAAATAGTCAGTCAGTGAAATAGCCAGTCAGAGAGTCAAGCAGTCAGTCAGTCAGTCTCAGTCAGTTAGTCAGTCAGTCAGTCAGTGAGTCCAGTCTCAGTCAGTCAGGCAGTTAGTCAGTCAGTCTCGGTCAGTCAGTGAGTCAGTCAGTCAGTATCAGTCAGTCAGTGAGTCAGTCTGTCAGTCAGGCAGTATCAGTCAGGCAGTAAGACTCCGCTCGACAGAACTCCGATAGCCTAATGGCTAGACCGCTGGTCTTCCAAGCGAGTGGCCTGGGTTCGAGTCCCAGCCGGAGCGAATATCTTCAATGTATAAATTTCTTTTCTAATTTGAAAATTCCTTTTTTTTTTCAATTTCTTTCCTTTGCAATTATTGATTATTTATGTAGGGAAGAAAATTCTGAGTCAGTTTAATTTTTCGACACGAAGATTTCAAAGTGTTTAAATAAACAATTACCAAGGTGCATTTTTTGTTTTTATTATATTTAAAACTCCCACCGACAGAGCTCCCATACACTAATGGCTAGAGTGTTAGGCTTCCAAGCGAGTGGCCCTGGGTTCGAGTCCCAGCCTGAACGAAAATCTTCAATGTATACTTTTAGTTTCTAATTTGAAATTTCTTCTTCTTTTTTTTTTAATTTTTCTCTTTTGCGAATATTGATTATTTATGTAGGGAGAAAAATTCTGAGTCAGTTTAATTATTCGACCTGTAAATTTCAAAGTGTTTGAATCAATAATTACCAAGGTGCATTTTTTGTTTTTATTATATTTAAGACTTCCATCGACAGAGCTCCGATAGCCTAATGGCTAGACCGTTGGGTTCCTAGCGCGTGGTACTGGGTTCGAGTCCCGGCCGGAAAGGAAATCTTAAATGCAAATATTTTTTTCTAATTTTATAATTCTTTTTTTTTTTATTTTTCCCTTTTGCGAAGTCAGTCAGTCAGTCTGACAGTCAATCAGTCAAGCACTCAGTCATTCAGTCTCAGTCAGTCAGTCCAGTCAGTCAGTCACTCAGTCAGTCAGTTAGTCCTTCAGCCAGTCAGTCAAGCAGTCAGTCATTTAGTCTCAGTCAGTCAGTCATTCAGTCAGTCAGTCAGTTAGGCAGTCAGTCAGTCAGTCAGTCGGTCAGTCCTGTGCAGTCAGTTAGTCACTAAAGCAGTCAGTCAGTCTCAGTCAGTCAGTCAGTCAGTCAGTCCAGTTCAGTCTCAGTCAGTCAGTCAGTCAGTCTCGGTCAGTCAGTCAGTCAGTCATTCAGTCAGTCAGTCAGTCAGGCAGTCAGTCAGTCGGTCAGCCTTATTCAGTCAGTCTGTCAGTCAGTCAGTCAGTCAGCCTTATTCAGTCAGTCTGTCAGTCATCCTTATTCAGTCAGTCTGTCAGTCAGTCAGTCGGTCAGTCCTGTCCAGTCAGTTAGTCAGTCAAGCAGTCAGTCAGGTAGTCAAGCAGTCAGTCAGTCAGTGTCAGTCAGTCATTCAGTCAGTCAGTGAAATAGCCAGTCAGAGAGTCAAGCAGTCAGTCAGTCAGTCTCAGTCAGTCAGTTAGTCAGTCAGTCAGTCAGTCAGTCAGTGAGTCCAGTCTCAGTCAGTCAGGCAGTTAGTCAGTCAGTCTCGGTCAGTCAGTGAGTCAGTCAGTCAGTATCAGTCAGTCAGTGAGTCAGTCTGTCAGTCAGGCAGTATCAGTCAGGCAGTAAGACTCCGCTCGACAGAACTCCGATAGCCTAATGGCTAGACCGCTGGTCTTCCAAGCGAGTGGCCTGGGTTCGAGTCCCAGCCGGAGCGAATATCTTCAATGTATAAATTTCTTTTCTAATTTGAAAATTCTTTTTTTTTTCAATTTCTTTCCTTTGCAATTATTGATTATTTATGTAGGGAAGAAAATTCTGAGTCAGTTTAATTTTTCGACACGAAGATTTCAAAGTGTTTAAATAAACAATTACCAAGGTGCATTTTTTGTTTTTATTATATTTAAAACTCCCACCGACAGAGCTCCCATAGACTAATGGCTAGAGTGTTAGGCTTCCAAGCGAGTGGCCCTGGGTTCGAGTCCCAGCCTGAACGAAAATCTTCAATGTATACTTTTAGTTTCTAATTTGAAATTTCTTCTTCTTTTTTTTTAATTTTTCTCTTTTGCGAATATTGATTATTTATGTAGGGAGAAAAATTCTGAGTCAGTTTAATTATTCGACCTGTAAATTTCAAAGTGTTTGAATCAATAATTACCAAGGTGCATTTTTTGTTTTTATTATATTTAAGACTTCCATCGACAGAGCTCCGATAGCCTAATGGCTAGACCGTTGGGTTCCAAGCGCGTGGTACTGGGTTCGAGTCCCGGCCGGAACGAAAATCTTCCATGTATATATTTCTCTTCTAATTTGAAGATTCTTTTTTTTTCAATTTCTTTCTTTTGCAAATATGGATTATTTATGTACGGAAGAAAATTCTGAGTCAGTTTAATCATTCGACCTTTAGATTTCAAAGATTTTAGATCAATAATTACTAAGGTGCATTTTTTGTTTTTATTATAATTAAGACACCGATCAACAGAGATCCGATAGTATATTGGCGAGAGCGTTGGGCTTCCATGAGTGTCGCCCTGGGTTCAAATCCCAGCCGGAAAGGAAATCTTAAATGCAAATATATTTTCTAATTTTATAATTCTTTTTTTTTTATTTTTCCCTTTTGCGAAGTCAGTCAGTCAGTCTGACAGTCAATCAGTCAAGCACTCAGTCATTCAGTCTCAGTCAGTCAGTCCAGTCAGTCAGTCACTCAGTCAGTCAGTTAGTCCTTCAGCCAGTCAGTCAAGCAGTCAATCATTTAGTCTCAGTCAGTCAGTCATTCAGTCAGTCAGTCAGTCAGTCTCAGTCAGTCAGTCAGTCAGTCAGTCCAGTCCAGTCTCAGTCAGTCAGTCAGTCAGTCTCGGTCAGTCAGTCAGTCAGTCATTCAGTCAGTCAGTCAGTCAGGCAGTCAGTCAGTCGGTCAGCCTTATTCAGTCAGTCTGTCAGTCAGTCAGTCAGTCAGCCTTATTCAGTAAGTCTGTCAGTCAGTCAGTCGGTCAGTCCTGTCCAGTCAGTTAGTCAGTCAAGCAGTCAGTCAGGTAGTCAAGCAGTCAGTCAGTCAGTGTCAGTCAGTCATTCAGTCAGTCAGTGAAATAGCCAGTCAGAGAGTCAAGCAGTCAGTCAGTCAGTCTCAGTCAGTCAGTTAGTCAGTCAGTCAGTCAGTCAGTCAGTCAGTCCAGTCTCAGTCATTCAAGCAGTTAGTCAGTCAGTCTCGGTCAGTCAGTGAGTCAGTCTGTCAGTCAGGCAGTATCATTCAGGCAGTAAGACTCCGCTCGACAGAACTCCGATAGCCTAATGGCTAGACCGCTGGTCTTCCAAGCGAGTGGCCTGGGTTCGAGTCCCAGCCGGAGCGAATATCTTCAATGTATATATTTCTTTTCTAATTTGAAAATTCTTTTTTTTTCAATTTCTTTCCTTTGCAATTATTGATTATTTATGTAGTGAAGAAAATTCTGAGTCAGTTTAATTTTTCGACACCAAGATTTCAAAGTGTTTAAATAAACAATTACCAAGGTGCATTTTTTGTTTTTATTATATTTAAAACTCCCACCGACAGAGCTCCCATAGACTAATGGCTAGAGTGTTAGGCTTCCAAGCGAGTGGCCCTGGGTTCGAGTCCCAGCCTGAACGAAAATCTTCAATGTATACTTTTAGTTTCTAATTTGAAATTTCTTCTTCTTTTTTTTTAATTTTTCTCTTTTGCGAATATTGATTATTTATGTAGGGAGAAAAATTCTGAGTCAGTTTAATTATTCGACCTGTAAATTTCAAAGTGTTTGAATCAATAATTACCAAGGTGTATTTTTTGTTTTTATTATATTTAAGACTTCCATGGACAGAGCTCCGATAGCCTAATGGCTAGACCGTTGGGTTCCAAGCGCGTGGTACTGGGTTCGAGTCCCGGCCGGAACGAAAATCTTCCATGTATATATTTCTCTTCTAATTTGAAGATTCTTTTTTTTTTCAATTTCTTTCTTTTGCAAATATGGATTATTTATGTACGGAAGAAAATTCTGAGTCAGTTTAATCATTCGACCTTTAGATTTCAAAGATTTTAGATCAATAATTACTAAGGTGCATTTTTTGTTTTTAGTATAATTAAGACACCGATCAACAGAGATCCGATAGTATATTGGCGAGAGCGTTGGGCTTCCATGAGTGTCGCCCTGGGTTCAAATCCCAGCCGGAAAGGAAATCTTAAATGCAAATATTTTTTTCTAATTTTATAATTCTTTTTTTTTTATTTTTCCCTTTTGCGAAGTCAGTCAGTCAGTCTGGCAGTCAATCAGTCAAGCACTCAGTCATTCAGTCTCAGTCAGTCAGTCCAGTCAGTCAGTCAGTTAGTCCTTCAGCCAGTCAGTCAAGCAGTCAGTCATTTAGTCTCAGTCAGTCAGTCATTCAGTCAGTCAGTCAGTCAGGCAGTCAGTCAGACAGTCAGTCGGTCAGTCCTGTGCAGTCAGTTAGTCACTAAAGCAGTCAGTCAGTCTCAGTCAGTCAGTCAGTCAGTCAGTCCAGTCCAGTCTCAGTCAGTCAGTCAGTCAGTCTCGGTCAGTCAGTCAGTCAGTCATTCAGTCAGTCAGTCAGTCAGTCGGTCAGCCTTATTCAGTCAGTCTGTCAGTCAGTCAGTCAGTCAGCCTTATTCAGTCAGTCTGTCAGTCATCCTTATTCAGTCAGTCTGTCAGTCAGTCAGTCGGTCAGTCCTGTCCAGTCAGTTAGTCAGTCAAGCAGTCAGTCAGGTAGTCAAGCAGTCAGTCAGTCAGTGTCAGTCAGTCATTTAGTCATTCAGTCAGTCAGTGAAATAGTCAGTCAGTGAAATAGCCAGTCAGAGAGTCAAGCAGTCAGTCAGTCAGTCTCAGTCAGTTAGTCAGTCAGTCAGTCAGTGAGTCCAGTCTCAGTCAGTCAGGCAGTTAGTCAGTCAGTCTCGGTCAGTCAGTGAGTCAGTCAGTCAGTATCAGTCAGTCAGTGAGTCAGTCTGTCAGTCAGGCAGTATCAGTCAGGCAGTAAGACTCCGCTCGACAGAACTCCGATAGCCTAATGGCTAGACCGCTGGTCTTCCAAGCGAGTGGCCTGGGTTCGAGTCCCAGCCGGAGCGAATATCTTCAATGTATAAATTTCTTTTCTAATTTGAAAATTCCTTTTTTTTTCAATTTCTTTCCTTTGCAATTATTGATTATTTATGTAGGGAAGAAAATTCTGAGTCAGTTTAATTTTTCGACACGAAGATTTCAAAGTGTTTAAATAAACAATTACCAAGGTGCATTTTTTGTTTTTATTATATTTAAAACTCCCACCGACAGAGCTCCCATACACTAATGGCTAGAGTGTTAGGCTTCCAAGCGAGTGGCCCTGGGTTCGAGTCCCAGCCTGAACGAAAATCTTCAATGTATACTTTTAGTTTCTAATTTGAAATTTCTTCTTCTTTTTTTTTTTAATTTTTCTCTTTTGCGAATATTGATTATTTATGTAGGGAGAAAAATTCTGAGTCAGTTTAATTATTCGACCTGTAAATTTCAAAGTGTTTGAATCAATAATTACCAAGGTGCATTTTTTGTTTTTATTATATTTAAGACTTCCATCGACAGAGCTCCGATAGCCTAATGGCTAGACCGTTGGGTTCCTAGCGCGTGGTACTGGGTTCGAGTCCCGGCCGGAAAGGAAATCTTAAATGCAAATATTTTTTTCTAATTTTATAATTCTTTTTTTTTTATTTTTCCCTTTTGCGAAGTCAGTCAGTCAGTCTGACAGTCAATCAGTCAAGCACTCAGTCATTCAGTCTCAGTCAGTCAGTCCAGTCAGTCAGTCACTCAGTCAGTCAGTTAGTCCTTCAGCCAGTCAGTCAAGCAGTCAGTCATTTAGTCTCAGTCAGTCAGTCATTCAGTCAGTCAGTCAGTTAGGCAGTCAGTCAGTCAGTCAGTCGGTCAGTCCTGTGCAGTCAGTTAGTCACTAAAGCAGTCAGTCAGTCTCAGTCAGTCAGTCAGTCAGTCAGTCCAGTTCAGTCTCAGTCAGTCAGTCAGTCAGTCTCGGTCAGTCAGTCAGTCAGTCATTCAGTCAGTCAGTCAGTCAGGCAGTCAGTCAGTCGGTCAGCCTTATTCAGTCAGTCTGTCAGTCAGTCAGTCAGTCAGCCTTATTCAGTCAGTCTGTCAGTCATCCTTATTCAGTCAGTCTGTCAGTCAGTCAGTCGGTCAGTCCTGTCCAGTCAGTTAGTCAGTCAAGCAGTCAGTCAGGTAGTCAAGCAGTCAGTCAGTCAGTGTCAGTCAGTCATTCAGTCAGTCAGTGAAATAGCCAGTCAGAGAGTCAAGCAGTCAGTCAGTCAGTCTCAGTCAGTCAGTTAGTCAGTCAGTTAGTCAGTCAGTCAGTCAGTCCAGTCTCAGTCAGTCAGGCAGTTAGTCAGTCAGTCTCGGTCAGTCAGTGAGTCAGTCAGTCAGTATCAGTCAGTCAGTGAGTCAGTCTGTCAGTCAGGCAGTATCAGTCAGGCAGTAAGACTCCGCTCGACAGAACTCCGATAGCCTAATGGCTAGACCGCTGGTCTTCCAAGCGAGTGGCCTGGGTTCGAGTCCCAGCCGGAGCGAATATCTTCAATGTATATATTTCTTTTCTAATTTGAAAATTCTTTTTTTTTTCAATTTCTTTCCTTTGCAATTATTGATTATTTATGTAGGGAAGAAAATTCTGAGTCAGTTTAATTTTTCGACACTAAGATTTCAAAGTGTTTAAATAAACAATTACCAAGGTGCATTTTTTGTTTTTATTATATTTAAAACTCCCACCGACAGAGCTCCCATAGACTAATGGCTAGAGTGTTAGGCTTCCAAGCGAGTGGCCCTGGGTTCGAGTCCCAGCCTGAACGAAAATCTTCAATGTATACTTTTAGTTTCTAATTTGAAATTTCTTCTTCTTTTTTTTTTAATTTTTCTCTTTTGCGAATATTGATTATTTATGTAGGGAGAAAAATTCTGAGTCAGTTTAATTATTCGACCTGTAAATTTCAAAGTGTTTGAACCAATAATTACCAAGGTGCATTTTTTGTTTTTATTATATTTAAGACTTCCATCGACAGAGCTCCGATAGCCTAATGGCTAGACCGTTGGGTTCCTAGCGCGTGGTACTGGGTTCGAGTCCCGGCCGGAAAGGAAATCTTAAATGCAAATATTTTTTTCTAATTTTATAATTCTTTTTTTTTTTATTTTTCCCTTTTGCGAAGTCAGTTAGTCAGTCTGACAGTCAATCAGTCAAGCACTCAGTCATTCAGTCTCAGTCAGTCAGTCCAGTCAGTCAGTCACTCAGTCAGTCAGTTAGTCCTTCAGCCAGTCAGTCAAGCAGTCAGTCATTTAGTCTCAGTCAGTCAGTCATTCAGTCAGTCAGTCAGTCAGGCAGTCAGTCAGTCAGTCAGTCGGTCAGTCCTGTGCAGTCAGTTAGTCACTAAAGCAGTCAGTCAGTCTCAGTCAGTCAGTCAGTCAGTCAGTCCAGTCCAGTCTCAGTCAGTCAGTCAGTCAGTCTCGGTCAGTCAGTCAGTCAGTCATTCAGTCAGTCAGTCAGTCAGGCAGTCAGTCAGTCGGTCAGCCTTATTCAGTCAGTCTGTCAGTCAGTCAGTCAGTCAGCCTTATTCAGTCAGTCTGTCAGTCATCCTTATTCAGTCGGTCTGTCAGTCAGTCAGTCGGTCAGTCCTGTCCAGTCAGTTAGTCAGTCAAGCAGTCAGTCAGGTAGTCAAGCAGTCAGTCAGTCAGTGTCAGTCAGTCATTTAGTCATTCAGTCAGTCAGTCTCAGTCAGTCAGTTAGTCAGTCAGTTAGTCAGTCAGTCAGTCAGTCCAGTCTCAGTCAGTCAGGCAGTTAGTCAGTCAGTCTCGGTCAGTCAGTGAGTCAGTCAGTCAGTATCAGTCAGTCAGTGAGTCAGTCTGTCAGTCAGGCAGTATCAGTCAGGCAGTAAGACTCCGCTCGACAGAACTCCGATAGCCTAATGGCTAGACCGCTGGTCTTCCAAGCGAGTGGCCTGGGTTCGAGTCCCAGCCGGAGCGAATATCTTCAATGTATATATTTCTTTTCTAATTTGAAAATTCTTTTTTTTTTCAATTTCTTTCCTTTGCAATTATTGATTATTTATGTAGGGAAGAAAATTCTGAGTCAGTTTAATTTTTCGACACGAAGATTTCAAAGTGTTTAAATAAACAATTACCAAGGTGCATTTTTTGTTTTTATTATATTTAAAACTCCCACCGACAGAGCTCCCATAGACTAATGGCTAGAGTGTTAGGCTTCCAAGCGAGTGGCCCTGGGTTCGAGTCCCAGCCTGAACGAAAATCTTCAATGTATACTTTTAGTTTCTAATTTGAAATTTCTTCTTCTTTTTTTTAATTTTTCTCTTTTGCGAATATTGATTATTTATGTAGGGAGAAAAATTCTGAGTCAGTTTAATTATTCGACCTGTAAATTTCAAAGTGTTTGAATCAATAATTACCAAGGTGCATTTTTTGTTTTTATTATATTTAAGACTTCCATCGACAGAACTCCGATAGCCTAATGGCTAGACCGTTGGGTTCCAAGCGCGTGGTACTGGGTTCGAGTCCCGGCCGGAACGAAAATCTTCCTTTTCTTTATTTCTCTTCTAATTTGAAGATTCTTTTTTTTTTTCAATTTCTTTCTTTTGCAAATATGGATTATTTATTTACGGAAGAAAATTCTGAGTCAGTTTAATCATTCGACCTTTAGATTTCAAAGATTTTAGATCAATAATTACTAAGGTGCATTTTTTGTTTTTATTATAATTAAGACACCGATCAACAGAGATCCGATAGTATATTGGCGAGAGCGTTGGGCTTCCATGAGTGTCGCCCTGGGTTCAAATCCCAGCCGGAAAGGAAATCTTAAATGCAAATATTTTTTTCTAATTTTATAATTCTTTTTTTTTTATTTTTCCCTTTTGCGAAGTCAGTCAGTCAGTCTGACAGTCAATCAGTCAAGCACTCAGTCATTCAGTCTCAGTCAGTCAGTCCAGTCAGTCAGTCACTCAATCAGTCAGTTAGTCCTTCAGCCAGTCAGTCAAGCAGTCAGTCATTTAGTCTCAGTCAGTCAGTCATTCAGTCAGTCAGTCAGTCAGGCAGTCAGTCAGTCAGTCAGTCGGTCAGTCCTGTGCAGTCAGTTAGTCACTAAAGCAGTCAGTCAGTCTCAGTCAGTCAGTCAGTCAGTCAGTCCAGTCCAGTCTCAGTCAGTCAGTCAGTCAGTCTCGGTCAGTCAGTCAGTCAGTCATTCATTCAGTCAGTCAGTCAGACAGTCAGTCAGTCGGTCAGCCTTATTCAGTCAGTCTGTCAGTCAGTCAGTCAGTCAGCCTTATTCAGTCAGTCTGTCAGTCATCCTTATTCAGTCAGTCTGTCAGTCGGTCAGTCCTGTCCAGTCAGTTAGTCAGTCAAGCAGTCAGTCAGGTAGTCAAGCAGTCAGTCAGTCAGTGTCAGTCAGTCATTTAGTCATTCAGTCAGTCAGTGAAATAGCCAGTCAGAGAGTCAAGCAGTCAGTCAGTCAGTCTCAGTCAGTCAGTTAGTCAGTCAGTCAGTCAGTCAGTCAGTCAGTCCAGTCTCAGTCAGTCAGGCAGTTAGTCAGTCAGTCTCGGTCAGTCAGTGAGTCAGTCAGTCAGTATCAGTGCGTCAGTGAGTCAGTCTGTCAGTCAGGCAGTATCAGTCAGGCAGTAAGACTCCGCTCGACAGAACTCCGATAGCCTAATGGCTAGACCGCTGGTCTTCCAAGCGAGTGGCCTGGGTTCGAGTCCCAGCCGGAGCGAATATCTTCAATGTATATATTTCTTTTCTAATTTGAAAATTCTTTTTTTTTTCAATTTCTTTCCTTTGCAATTATTGATTATTTATGTAGGGAAGAAAATTCTGAGTCAGTTTAATTTTTCGACACGAAGATTTCAAAGTGTTTAAATAAACAATTACCAAGGTGCATTTTTTGTTTTTATTATATTTAAAACTCCCACCGACAGAGCTCCCATAGACTAACGGCTAGAGTGTTAGGCTTCCAAGCGAGTGGCCCTGGGTTCGAGTCCCAGCCTGAACGAAAATCTTCAATGTATACTTTTAGTTTCTAATTTGAAATTTCTTCTTCTTTTTTTTTTAATTTTTCTCTTTTGCGAATATTGATTATTTATGTAGGGAGAAAAATTCTGAGTCAGTTTAATTATTCGACCTGTAAATTTCAAAGTGTTTGAATCAATAATTACCAAGGTGCATTTTTTGTTTTTATTATATTTAAGACTTCCATCGACAGAGCTCCGATAGCCTAATGGCTAGACCGTTGGGTTCCAAGCGCATGGTACTGGGTTCGAGTCCCGGCCGGAACGAAAATCTTCCATGTATATATTTCTCTTCTAATTTGAAGATTCTTTTTTTTTTCAATTTCTTTCTTTTGCAAATATGGATTATTTATGTACGGAAGAAAATTCTGAGTCAGTTTAATCATTCGACCTTTAGATTTCAAAGATTTTAGATCAATAATTACTAAGGTGCATTTTTTGTTTTTATTATAATTAAGACACCGATCAACAGAGATCCGATAGTATATTGGCGAGAGCGTTGGGCTTCCATGAGTGTCGCCCTGGGTTCAAATCCCAGCCGGAAAGGAAATCTTAAATGCAAATATTTTTTTCTAATTTTATAATTCTTTTTTTTTTTTATTTTTCCCTTTTGCGAAGTCAGTCAGTCAGTCTGACAGTCAATCAGTCAAGCACTCCGTCATTCAGTCTCAGTCAGTCAGTCCAGTCAGTCAGTCACTCAGTCAGTCAGTTAGTCCTTCAGCCAGTCAGTCAAGCAGTCAGTCATTTAGTCTCAGTCAGTCAGTCAGTCAGTCAGTCAGGCAGTCAGTCAGTCAGTCAGGCAGTCAGTCAGTCAGTCAGTCAGTCGGTCAGTCCTGTGCAGTCAGTTAGTCACTAAAGCAGTCAGTCAGTCTCAGTCAGTCAGTCAGTCAGTCAGTCCAGTCCAGTCTCAGTCAGTCAGTCAGTCAGTCTCGGTCAGTCAGTCAGTCAGTCATTCAGTCAGTCAGTCAGTCAGGCAGTCAGTCAGTCGGTCAGCCTTATTCAGTCAGTCTGTCAGTCAGTCAGTCAAACAGCCTTATTCAGTCAGTCTGTCAGTCATCCTTATTCAGTCAGTCTGTCAGTCAGTCAGTCGGTCAGTCCTGTCCAGTCAGTTAGTCAGTCAAGCAGTCAGTCAGTCACTCAGTCAGTCAGTTAGTCCTTCAGCCAGTCAGTCAAGCAGTCAGTAATTTAGTCTCAGTCACTCAGTCATTCAGTCAGTCAGTCAGTCAGGCAGTCAGTCAGTCAGTCAGTCGGTCAGTCCTGTGCAGTCAGTTAGTCACTAAAGCAGTCAGTCAGTCTCAGTCAGTCAGTCAGTCAGTCAGTCCAGTCCAGTCTTAGTCAGTCAGTCTCGGTCAGTCAGTCAGTCAGTCATTCAGTCAGTCAGTCAGTCAGGCAGTCAGTCAGTCGATCAGCCTTATTCAGTCAGTCTGTCAGTCAGTCAGTCAGTCAGCCTTATTCAGTCAGTCTGTCAGTCATCCTTATTCAGTCAGTCTGTCAGTCAGTCAGTCGGTCAGTCCTGTCCAGTCAGTTAGTCAGTCAAGCAGTCAGTCAGGTAGTCAAGCAGTCAGTCAGTCAGTGTCAGTCAGTCATTTAGTCATTCAGTCAGTCAGTGAAATAGCCAGTAAGAGAGTCAAGCAGTCAGTCAGTCAGTCTCAGTCAGTCAGTTAGTCAGTCAGTCAGTCAGTCAGTCAGTCAGTCCAGTCTCAGTCAGTCAGGCAGTTAGTCAGTCAGTCTCGGTCAGTCAGTGAGTCAGTCAGTCAGTATCAGTCAGTCAGTGAGTCAGTCTGTCAGTCAGGCAGTATCAGTCAGTCAGTGAGTCAGTCTGTCAGTCAGGCAGTATCAGTCAGGCAGTAAGACTCCGCTCGACAGAACTCCGATAGCCTAATGGCTAGACCGCTGGTCTTCCAAGCGAGTGGCCTGGGTTCGAGTCCCAGCCGGAGCGAATATCTTCAATGTATATATTTCTTTTCTAATTTGAAAATTCTTTTTTTTTCAATTTCTTTCCTTTGCAATTATTGATTATTTATGTAGGGAAGAAAATTCTGAGTCAGTTTAATTTTTCGACACGAAGATTTCAAAGTGTTTAAATAAACAATTACCAAGGTGCATTTTTTGTTTTTATTATATTTAAAACTCCCACCGACAGAGCTCCCATAGACTAATGGCTAGAGTGTTAGGCTTCCAAGCGAGTGGCCCTGGGTTCGAGTCCCAGCTTGAACGAAAATCTTCAATGTATACTTTTAGTTTCTAATTTGAAATTTCTTCTTCTTTTTTTTTAATTTTTCTCTTTTGCGAATATTGATTATTTATGTAGGGAGAAAAATTCTGAGTCAGTTTAATTATTCGACCTGTAAATTTCAAAGTGTTTGAATCAATAATTACCAAGGTGCATTTTTTGTTTTTATTATATTTAAGACTTCCATCGACAGAGCTCCGATAGCCTAATGGCTAGACCGTTGGGTTCCAAGCGCGTGGTACTGGGTTCGAGTCCCAGCCGGAACGAAAAGCTTCCATGTATATATTTCTCTTCTAATTTGAAGATTCTTTTTTTTTCAATTTCTTTCTTTTGCAAATATGGATTATTTATGTACGGAAGAAAATTCTGAGTCAGTTTAATCATTCGACCTTTAGATTTCAAAGATTTTAGATCAATAATTACTAAGGTGCATTTTTTGTTTTTATTATAATTAAGACACCGATCATCAGAGATCCGATAGTATATTGGCGAGAGCGTTGGGCTTCCATGAGTGTCGCCCTGGGTTCAAATCCCAGCCGGAAAGGAAATCTTAAATGCAAATATTTTTTTCTAATTTTATAATTCTTTTTTTTTTATTTTTCCCATTTGCGAAGTCAGTCAGTCAGTCTGACAGTCAATCAGTCAAGCACTCAGTCATTCAGTCTCAGTCAGTCAGTCCAGTCAGTCAGTCACTCAGTCAGTCAGTTAGTCCTTCAGCCAGTCAGTCAAGCAGTCAGTCATTTAGTCTCAGTCAGTCAGTCATTCAGTCAGTCAGTCAGTCAGGCAGTCAGTCAGTCAGTCAGTCGGTCAGTCCTGTGCAGTCAGTTAGTCACTAAAGCAGTCAGTCAGTCTCAGTCAGTCAGTCAGTCAGTCAGTCCAGTCCAGTCTCAGTCAGTCAGTCTCGGTCAGTCAGTCAGTCGGTCATTCAGTCAGTCAGTCAGTCAGGCAGTCAGTCAGTCGGTCAGCCTTATTCAGTCAGTCTGTCAGTCAGTCAGTCAGTCAGCCTTATTCAGTCAGTCTGTCAGTCATCCTTATTCAGTCAGTCTGTCAGTCAGTCAGTCGGTCAGTCCTGTCCAGTCAGTTAGTCAGTCAAGCAGTCAGTCAGGTAGTCAAGCAGTCAGTCAGGTAGTCAAGCAGTCAGTCAGTCAGTGTCAGTCAGTCATTTAGTCATTCAGTCAGTCAGTGAAATAGCCAGTCAGAGAGTCAAGCAGTCAGTCAGTCAGTCTCAGTCAGTCAGTTAGTCAGTCAGTCAGTCAGTCAGTCAGTCAGTCCAGTCTCAGTCAGTCAGGCAGTTAGTCAGTCAGTCTCGGTCAGTCAGTGAGTCAGTCAGTCAGTATCAGTCAGTCAGTGAGTCAGTCTGTCAGTCAGGCAGTATCAGTCAGGCAGTAAGACTCCGCTCGACAGAACTCCGATAGCCTAATGGCTAGACCGCTGGTCTTCCAAGCGAGTGGCCTGGGTTCGAGTCCCAGCCGGAGCGAATATCTTCAATGTATATATTTCTTTTCTAATTTGAAAATTCTTTTTTTTTCAATTTCTTTCCTTTGCAATTATTGATTATTTATGTAGGGAAGAAAATTCTGAGTCAGTTTAATTTTTCGACACAAAGATTTCAAAGTGTTTAAATAAACAATTACCAAGGTGCATTTTTTGTTTTTATTATATTTAAAACTCCCACCGACAGAGCTCCCATAGACTAATGGCTAGAGTGTTAGGCTTCCCAGCGAGTGGCCCTGGGTTCGAGTCCCAGCCTGAACGAAAATCTTCAATGTATACTTTTAGTTTCTAATTTGAAATTTCTTCTTCTTTTTTTTTAATTTTTCTCTTTTGCGAATATTGATTATTTATGTAGGGAGAAAAATTCTGAGTCAGTTTAATTATTCGACCTGTAAATTTCAAAGTGTTTGAATCAATAATTACCAAGGAGCATTTTTTGTTTTTATTATATTTAAGACTTCCATCGCCAGAGCTCCGATAGCCTAATGGCTAGACCGTTGGGTTCCAAGCGCGTGGTACTGGGTTCGAGTCCCAGCCGGAACGAAAAGCTTCCATGTATATATTTCTCTTCTAATTTGAAGATTCTTTTTTTTTCAATTTCTTTCTTTTGCAAATATGGATTATTTATGTACGGAAGAAAATTCTGAGTCAGTTTAATCATTCGACCTTTAGAATTCAAAGATTTTAGATCAATAATTACTAAGGTGCATTTTTTGTTTTTATTATAATTAAGACACCGATCAACAGAGATCCGATAGTATATTGGCGAGAGCGTTGGGCTTCCATGAGTGTCGCCCTGGGTTCAAATCCCAGCCGGAAAGGAAATCTTAAATGCAAATATTTTTTTCTAATTTTATAATTCTTTTTTTTTATTTTTCCCTTTTGCGAAGTCAGTCAGTCAGTCTGACAGTCAATCAGTCAAGCACTCAGTCATTCAGTCTCAGTCAGTCAGTCCAGTCAGTCAGTCACTCAGTCAGTCAGTTAGTCCTTCAGCCAGTCAGTCAAGCAGTCAGTCATTTAGTCTCAGTCAGTCAGTCATTCAGTCAGTCAGTCAGTCAGGCAGTCAGTCAGTCAGTCAGTCGGTCAGTCCTGTGCAGTCAGTCAGTCACTAAAGCAGTCAGTCAGTCTCAGTCAGTCAGTCAGTCAGTCAGTCCAGTCCAGTCTCAGTCAGTCAGTCTCGGTCAGTCAGTCAGTCAGTCATTCAGTCAGTCAGTCAGTCAGGCAGTCAGTCAGTCGGTCAGCCTTTTTCAGTCAGTCTGTCAGTCAGTCAGTCAGTCAGCCTTATTCAGTCAGTCTGTCAGTCATCCTTATTCAGTCAGTCTGTCAGTCAGTCAGTCGGTCAGTCCTGCCCAGTCAGTTAGTCAGTCAAGCAGTCAGTCAGGTAGTCAAGCAGTCAGTCAGTCAGTGTCAGTCAGTCATTTAGTCATTCAGTCAGTCAGTGAAATAGCCAGTCAGAGAGTCAAGCAGTCAGTCAGTCAGTCTCAGTCAGTCAGTTAGTCAGTCAGTCAGTCAGTCAGTCAGTCAGTCCAGTCTCAGTCAGTCAGGCAGTTAGTCAGTCAGTCTCGGTCAGTCAGTGAGTCAGTCAGTCAGTATCAGTGAGTCAGTCTGTCAGTCAGGCAGTATCAGTCAGGCAGTAAGACTCCGCTCGACAGAACTCCGATAGCCTAATGGCTAGACCGCTGGTCTTCCAAGCGAGTGGCCTGGGTTCGAGTCCCAGCCGGAGCGAATATCTTCAATGTATATATTTCTTTTCTAATTTGAAAATTCTTTTTTTTTTCAATTTCTTTCCTTTGCAATTATTGATTATTTATGTAGGGAAGAAAATTCTGAGTCAGTTTAATTTTTCGACACGAAGATTTCAAAGTGTTTAAATAAACAATTACCAAGGTGCATTTTTTGTTTTTATTATATTTAAAACTCCCACCGACAGAGCTCCCATAGACTAATGGCTAGAGTGTTAGGCTTCCAAGCGAGTGGCCCTGGGTTCGAGTCCCAGCCTGAACGAAAATCTTCAATGTATACTTTTAGTTTCTAATTTGAAATTTCTTCTTCTTTTTTTTTTAATTTTTCTCTTTTGCGAATATTGATTATTTATGTAGGGAGAAAAATTCTGAGTCAGTTTAATTATTCGACCTGTAAATTTCAAAGTGTTTGAATCAATAATTACCAAGGTGCATTTTTTGTTTTTATTATATTTAAGACTTCCATCGACAGAGCTCCGATAGCCTAATGGCTAGACCGTTGGGTTCCAAGCGCGTGGTACTGGGTTCGAGTCCCGGCCGGAACGAAAATCTTCCATGTATATATTTCTCTTCTAATTTGAAGATTCTTTTTTTTTTCAATTTCTTTCTTTTGCAAATATGGATTATTTATGTACGGAAGAAAATTCTGAGTCAGTTTAATCATTCGACCTTTAGATTTCAAAGATTTTAGATGAATAATTACTAAGGTGCATTTTTTGTTTTTATTATAATTAAGACACCGATCAACAGAGATCCGATAGTATATTGGCGAGAGCGTTGGGCTTCCATGAGTGTCGCCCTGGGTTCAAATCCCAGCCGGAAAGGAAATCTTAAATGCAAATATTTTTTTCTAATTTTATAATTCTTTTTTTTTTATTTTTCCCTTTTGCGAAGTCAGTCAGTCAGTCTGACAGTCAATCAGTCAAGCACTCAGTCATTCAGTCTCAGTCAGTCAGTCCAGTCAGTCAGTCACTCAGTCAGTCAGTTAGTCCTTCAGCCAGTCAGTCAAGCAGTCAGTCATTTAGTCTCAGTCAGTCAGTCATTCAGTCAGTCAGTCAGTCAGGCAGTCAGTCAGTCAGTCAGTCGGTCAGTCCTGTGCAGTCAGTCAGTCACTAAAGCAGTCAGTCAGTCTCAGTCAGTCAGTCAGTCAGTCAGTCCAGTCCAGTCTCAGTCAGTCAGTCTCGGTCAGTCAGTCAGTCAGTCATTCAGTCAGTCAGTCAGTCAGGCAGTCAGTCAGTCGGTCAGCCTTTTTCAGTCAGTCTGTCAGTCAGTCAGTCAGTCAGCCTTATTCAGTCAGTCTGTCAGTCATCCTTATTCAGTCAGTCTGTCAGTCAGTCAGTCGGTCAGTCCTGCCCAGTCAGTTAGTCAGTCAAGCAGTCAGTCAGGTAGTCAAGCAGTCAGTCAGTCAGTGTCAGTCAGTCATTTAGTCATTCAGTCAGTCAGTGAAATAGCCAGTCAGAGAGTCAAGCAGTCAGTCAGTCAGTCTCAGTCAGTCAGTTAGTCAGTCAGTCAGTCAGTCAGTCAGTCAGTCCAGTCTCAGTCAGTCAGGCAGTTAGTCAGTCAGTCTCGGTCAGTCAGTGAGTCAGTCAGTCAGTATCAGTGAGTCAGTCTGTCAGTCAGGCAGTATCAGTCAGGCAGTAAGACTCCGCTCGACAGAACTCCGATAGCCTAATGGCTAGACCGCTGGTCTTCCAAGCGAGTGGCCTGGGTTCGAGTCCCAGCCGGAGCGAATATCTTCAATGTATATATTTCTTTTCTAATTTGAAAATTCTTTTTTTTTTTCAATTTCTTTCCTTTGCAATTATTGATTATTTATGTAGGGAAGAAAATTCTGAGTCAGTTTAATTTTTCGACACGAAGATTTCAAAGTGTTTAAATAAACAATTACCAAGGTGCATTTTTTGTTTTTATTATATTTAAAACTCCCACCGACAGAGCTCCCATAGACTAATGGCTAGAGTGTTAGGCTTCCAAGCGAGTGGCCCTGGGTTCGAGTCCCAGCCTGAACGAAAATCTTCAATGTATACTTTTAGTTTCTAATTTGAAATTTCTTCTTCTTTTTTTTTTAATTTTTCTCTTTTGCGAATATTGATTATTTATGTAGGGAGAAAAATTCTGAGTCAGTTTAATTATTCGACCTGTAAATTTCAAAGTGTTTGAATCAATAATTACCAAGGTGCATTTTTTGTTTTTATTATATTTAAGACTTCCATCGACAGAGCTCCGATAGCCTAATGGCTAGACCGTTGGGTTCCAAGCGCGTGGTACTGGGTTCGAGTCCCGGCCGGAACGAAAATCTTCCATGTATATATTTCTCTTCTAATTTGAAGATTCTTTTTTTTTTCAATTTCTTTCTTTTGCAAATATGGATTATTTATGTACGGAAGAAAATTCTGAGTCAGTTTAATCATTCGACCTTTAGATTTCAAAGATTTTAGATGAATAATTACTAAGGTGCATTTTTTGTTTTTATTATAATTAAGACACCGATCAACAGAGATCCGATAGTATATTGGCGAGAGCGTTGGGCTTCCATGAGTGTCGCCCTGGGTTCAAATCCCTGCCGGAAAGGAAATCTTAAATGCAAATATTTTTTTCTAATTTTATAATTCTTTTTTTTTAATTTTTCCCTTTTGCGAAGTCAGTCAGTCAGTCTGACAGTCAATCAGTCAAGCACTCAGTCATTCAGTCTCAGTCAGTCAGTCCAGTCAGTCAGTCACTCAGTCAGTCAGTTAGTCCTTCAGCCAGTCAGTCAAGCAGTCAGTCATTTAGTCTCAGTCAGTCAGTCATTCAGTCAGTCAGTCAATCAGGCAGTCAGTCAGTCAGTCAGTCGTTCAGTCCTGTGCAGTCAGTTAGTCACTAAAGCAGTCAGTCAGTCTCAGTCAGTCAGTCAGTCAGTCAGTCCAGTCCAGTCTCATTCAGTCAGTCAGTCAGTCTCGGTCAGTCAGTCAGTCAGTCATTCAGTCAGTCAGTCAGTCAGGCAGTCAGTCAGTCGGTCAGCCTTATTCAGTCAGTCTGTCAGTCAGTCAGTCAGTCAGTCAGCCTTATTCAGTCAGTCTGTCAGTCAGTCAGTCGGTCAGTCCTGTCCAGTCAGTTAGTCAGTCAAGCAGTCAGTCAGGTAGTCAAGCAGTCAGTCAGTCAGTGTCAGTCAGTCATTTAGTCATTCAGTCAGTCAGTGAAATAGCCAGTCAGAGAGTCAAGCAGTCAGACAGTCAGTCTCAGTCAGTCAGTTAGTCAGTCAGTCAGTCAGTCAGTCAGTCAGTCAGTCCAGTCTCAGTCAGTCAGGCAGTTAGTCAGTCAGTCTCGGTCAGTCAGTGAGTCAGTCAGTCAGTATCAGTCAGTCAGTGAGTCAGTCTGTCAGTCAGGCAGTATCAGTCAGGCAGTAAGACTCCGCTCGACAGAACTTCGATAGCCTAATGGCTAGACCGCTGGTCTTCCAAGCGAGTGGCCTGGGTTCGAGTCCCAGCCGGAGCGAATATCTTCAATGTATATATTTCTTTTCTAATTTGAAAATTCTTTTTTTTTTCAATTTCTTTCCTTTGCAATTATTGATTATTTATGTAGGGAAGAAAATTCTGAGTCAGTTTAATTTTTCGACACGAAGATTTCAAAGTGTTTAAATAAACAATTACCAAGGTGCATTTTTTGTTTTTATTATATTTAAAACTCCCACCGACAGAGCTGCCATAGACTAATGGCTAGAGTGTTAGGCTTCCAAGCGAGTGGCCCTGGGTTCGAGTCCCAGCCTGAACGAAAATCTTCAATGTATACTTTTAGTTTCTAATTTGAAATTTCTTCTTCTTTTTTTTTAATTTTTCTCTTTTGCGAATATTGATTATTTATGTAGGGAGAAAAATTCTGAGTCAGTTTAATTATTCGACCTGTAAATTTCAAAGTGTTTGAATCAATAATTACCAAGGTGCATTTTTTGTTTTTATTATATTTAAGACTTCCATCGACAGAGCTCCGATAGCCTGATGGCTAGACCGTTGGGTTCCAAGCGCGTGGTACTGGGTTCGAGTCCCGGCCGGAACGAAAATCTTCCATGTATATATTTCTCTTCTAATTTGAAGATTCTTTTTTTTTTCAATTTCTTTCTTTTGCAAATATGGATTATTTATGTACGGAAGAAAATTCTGAGTCAGTTTAATCATTCGACCTTTAGATTTCAAAGATTTTAGATCAATAATTACTAAGGTGCATTTTTTGTTTTTATTATAATTAAGACACCGATCAACAGAGATCCGATAGTATATTGGCGAGAGCGTTGGGCTTCCATGAGTGTCGCCCTGGGTTCAAATCCCAGCCGGAAAGGAAATCTTAAATGCAAATATTTTTTTATAATTCTTTTTTTTTTATTTTTCCCTTTTGCGAAGTCAGTCAGTCAGTCTGACAGTCAATCAGTCAAGCACTCAGTCATTCAGTCTCAGTCAGTCAGTCCAGTCAGTCAGTCACTCAGTCAGTCAGTTAGTCCTTCAGCCAGTCAGTCAAGCAGTCAGTCATTTAGTCTCAGTCAGTCAGTCATTCAGTCAGTCAGTCAGTCAGGCAGTCAGTCAGTCAGTCAGTCGGTCAGTCCTGTGCAGTCAGTTAGTCACTAAAGCAGTCAGTCAGTCTCAGTCAGTCAGTCAGTCAGTCAGTCCAGTCCAGTCTCAGTCAGTCAGTCAGTCAGTCTCGGTCAGTCAGTCAGTCAGTCATTCAGTCAGTCAGTCAGTCAGGCAGTCAGTCAGCCTTATTCAGTCAGTCTGTCAGTCAGTCAGTCAGTCAGCCTTATTCAGTCAGTCTGTCAGTCATCCTTATTCAGTCAGTCTGTCAGTCAGTCAGTCGGTCAGTCCTGCCCAGTCAGTTAGTCAGTCAAGCAGTCAGTCAGGTAGTCAAGCAGTCAGTCAGTCAGTGTCAGTCAGTCATTTAGTCATTCAGTCAGTCAGTGAAATAGCCAGTCAGAGAGTCAAGCAGTCAGTCAGTCAGTCTCAGTCAGTCAGTTAGTCAGTCAGTCAGTCAGTCAGTCAGTCAGTCCAGTCTCAGTCAGTCAGGCAGTTAGTCAGTCAGTCTCGGTCAGTCAGTGAGTCAGTCAGTCAGTATCAGTGAGTCAGTCTGTCAGTCAGGCAGTATCAGTCAGGCAGTAAGACTCCGCTCGACAGAACTCCGATAGCCTAATGGCTAGACCGTTGGTCTTCCAAGCGAGTGGCCTGGGTTCGAGTCCCAGCCGGAGCGAATATCTTCAATGTATATATTTCTTTTCTAATTTGAAAATTCTTTTTTTTTTCAATTTCTTTCCTTTGCAATTATTGATTATTTATGTAGGGAAGAAAATTCTGAGTCAGTTTAATTTTTCGACACGAAGATTTCAAAGTGTTTAAATAAACAATTACCAAGGTGCATTTTTTGTTTTTATTATATTTAAAACTCCCACCGACAGAGCTCCCATAGACTAATAGCTAGAGTGTTAGGCTTCCAAGCGAGTGGCCCTGGGTTCGAGTCCCAGCCTGAACGAAAATCTTCAATGTATACTTTTAGTTTCTAATTTGAAATTTCTTCTTCTTTTTTTTTTAATTTTTCTCTTTTGCGAATATTGATTATTTATGTAGGGAGAAAAATTCTGAGTCAGTTTAATTATTCGACCTGTAAATTTCAAAGTGTTTGAATCAATAATTACCAAGGTGCATTTTCTGTTTTTATTATATTTAAGACTTCCATCGACAGAGCTCCGATAGCCTAATGGCTAGACCGTTGGGTTCCAAGCGCGTGGTACTGGGTTCGAGTCCCGGCCGGAACGAAAATCTTCCATGTATATATTTCTCTTCTAATTTGAAGATTCTTTTTTTTTTTTAATTTCTTTCTTTTGCAAATATGGATTATTTATGTACGGAAGAAAATTCTGAGTCAGTTTAATCATTCGACCTTTAGATTTCAAAGATTTTAGATCAATAATTACTAAGGTGCATTTTTTGTTTTTATTATAATTAAGACACTGATCAACAGAGATCCGATAGTATATTGGCGAGAGCGTTGGGCTTCCATGAGTGTCGCCCTGGGTTCAAATCCCAGCCGGAAAGGAAATCTTAAATGCAAATATTTTTTTCTAATTTTATAATTCTTTTTTTTTTATTTTTCCCTTTTGCGAAGTCAGTCAGTCAGTCTGACAGTCAATCAGTCAAGCACTCAGTCATTCAGTCTCAGTCAGTCAGTCCAGTCAGTCAGTCACTCAGTCAGTCAGTTAGTCCTTCAGCCAGTCAGTCAAGCAGTCAGTCATTTAGTCTCAGTCAGTCAGTCATTCAGTCAGTCAGTCAATCAGGCAGTCAGTCAGTCAGTCAGTCGTTCAGTCCTGTGCAGTCAGTTAGTCACTAAAGCAGTCAGTCAGTCAGTCAGTCAGTCCAGTCCAGTCTCAGTCAGTCAGTCAGTCAGTCTCGGTCAGTCAGTCAGTCAGTCATTCAGTCAGTCAGTCAGTCAGGCAGTCAGTCAGTCGGTCAGCCTTATTCAGTCAGTCTGTCAGTCAGTCAGTCAGTCAGCCTTATTCAGTCAGTCTGTCAGTCAGTCAGTCGGTCAGTCCTGTCCAGTCAGTTAGTCAGTCAAGCAGTCAGTCAGGTAGTCAAGCAGTCAGTCAGTCAGTGTCAGTCAGTCATTTAGTCATTCAGTCAGTCAGTGAAATAGCCAGTCAGAGAGTCAAGCAGTCAGTCAGTCAGTCTCAGTCAGTCAGTTAGTCAGTCAGTCAGTCAGTCAGTCAGTCAGTCCAGTCTCAGTCAGTCAGGCAGTTAGTCAGTCAGTCTCGGTCAGTCAGTGAGTCAGTCAGTCAGTATCAGTCAGTCAGTGAGTCAGTCTGTCAGTCAGGCAGTATCAGTCAGGCAGTAAGACTCCGCTCGACAGAACTCCGATAGCCTAATGGCTAGACCGCTGGTCTTCCAAGCGAGTGGCCTGGGTTCGAGTCCCAGCCGGAGCGAATATCTTCAATGTATATATTTCTTTTCTAATTTGAAAATTCTTTTTTTTTTCAATTTCTTTCCTTTGCAATTATTGATTAGTTATGTAGGGAAGAAAATTCTGAGTCAGTTTAATTTTTCGACACGAAGATTTCAAAGTGTTTAAATAAACAATTACCAAGGTGCATTTTTTGTTTTTATTATATTTAAAACTCCCACCGACAGAGCTCCCATAGACTAATGGCTAGAGTGTTAGGCTTCCAAGCGAGTGGCCCTGGGTTCGAGTCCCAGCCTGAACGAAAATCTTCAATGTATACTTTTAGTTTCTAATTTGAAATTTCTTCTTCTTTTTTTTTAATTTTTCTCTTTTGCGAATATTGATTATTTATGTAGGGAGAAAAATTCTGAGTCAGTTTAATTATTCGACCTGTAAATTTCAAAGTGTTTGAATCAATAATTACCAAGGTGCATTTTTTGTTTTTATTATATTTAAGACTTCCATCGACAGAGCTCCGATAGCCTAATGGCTAGACCGTTGGGTTCCAAGCGCGTGGTACTGGGTTCGAGTCCCGGCCGGAACGAAAATCTTCCATGTATATATTTCTCTTCTAATTTGAAGATTCTTTTTTTTTCAATTTCTTTCTTTTGCAAATACGGATTATTTATGTACGGAAGAAAATTCTGAGTCAGTTTAATCATTCGACCTTTAGATTTCAAAGATTTTAGATCAATAATTACTAAGGTGCATTTTTTGTTTTTATTATAATTAAGACACCGATCAACAGAGATCCGATAGTATATTGGCGAGAGCGTTGGGCTTCCATGAGTGTCGCCCTGGGTTCAAATCCCAGCCGGAAAGGAAATCTTAAATGCAAATATTTTTTTCTACTTTTATAATTCTTTTTTTTTTATTTTTCCCTTTTGCGAAGTCAGTCAGTCAGTCTGACAGTCAATCAGTCAAGCACTCAGTCATTCAGTCTCAGTCAGTCAGTCCAGTCAGTCAGTCACTCAGTCAGTCAGTTAGTCCTTCAGCCAGTCAGTCAAGCAGTCAGTCATTTAGTCTCAGTCAGTCAGTCATTCAGTCAGTCAGTCAGTCAGGCAGTCAGTCAGTCAGTCAGTCGGTCAGTCCTGTGCAGTCAGTTAGTCACTAAAGCAGTCAGTCAGTCTCAGTCAGTCAGTCAGTCCAGTCCAGTCTCAGTCAGTCATTCAGTCAGTCAGTCAGTCAGGCAGTCAGTCAGTCGGTCAGCCTTATTCAGTCAGTCTGTCAGTCAGTCAGTCAGTCAGCCTTATTCAGTCAGTCTGTCAGTCAGTCAGTCGGTCAGTCCTGTCCAGTCAGTAAGTCAGTCAAGCAGTCAGTCAGGTAGTCAAGCAGTCAGTCAGTCAGTGTCAGTCAGTCATTTAGTCATTCAGTCAGTCAGTGAAATAGCCAGTCAGAGAGTCAAGCAGTCAGTCAGTCAGTCTCAGTCAGTCAGTTAGTCAGTCAGTCAGTCAGTCAGTCAGTCAGTCAGTCAGTATCAGTCAGTCAGTGAGTCAGTCTGTCAGTCAGGCAGTATCAGTCAGGCAGTAAGACGCCGCTCGACAGAACTTCGATAGCCTAATGGCTAGACCGCTGGTCTTCCAAGCGAGTGGCCTGGGTTCGAGTCCCAGCCGGAGCGAATATCTTCAATGTATATATTTCTTTTCTAATTTGAAAATTCTTTTTTTTTTTCAATTTCTTTCCTTTGCAATTATTGATTATTTATGTAGGGAAGAAAATTCTGAGTCAGTTTAATTTTTCGACACGAAGATTTCAAAGTGTTTAAATAAACAATTTCCAAGGTGCATTTTTTGTTTTTATTATATTTAAAACTCCCACCGACAGAGCTCCCATAGACTAATGGCTAGAGTGTTAGGCTTCCAAGCGAGTGGCCCTGGGTTCGAGTCCCAGCCTGAACGAAAATCTTCAATGTATACTTTTAGTTTCTAATTTGAAATTTCTTCTTCTTTTTTTTTAATTTTTCTCTTTTGCGAATATTGATTATTTATGTAGGGAGAAAAATTCTGAGTCAGTTTAATTATTCGACCTGTAAATTTCAAAGTGTTTGAATCAATAATTACCAAGGTGCATTTTTTGTTTTTATTATATTTAAGACTTCCATCGACAGAGCTCCGATAGCCTAATGGCTAGACCGTTGGGTTCCAAGCGCGTGGTACTGGGTTCGAGTCCCGGCCGGAACGAAAATCTTCCATGTATATATTTCTCTTCTAATTTGAAGATTCTTTTTTTTTTCAATTTCTTTCTTTTGCAAATATGGATTATTTATGTACGGAAGAAAATTCTGAGTCAGTTTAATCATTCGACCTTTAGATTTCAAAGATTTTAGATCAATAATTACTAAGGTGCATTTTTTGTTTTTATTATAATTAAGACACCGATCAACAGAGATCCGAAAGTATATTGGCGAGAGCGTTGGGCTTAAATGAGTGTCGCCCTGGGTTCAAATCCCAGCCGGAAAGGAAATCTTAAATGCAAATATTTTTTTCTAATTTTATAATTCTTTTTTTTTTATTTTTCCCTTTTGCGAAGTCAGTCAGTCAGTCTGACAGTCAATCAGTCAAGCACTCAGTCATTCAGTCTCAGTCAGTCAGTCCAGTCAGTCAGTCACTCAGTCAGTCAGTTAGTCCTTCAGCCAGTCAGTCAAGCAGTCAGTCATTTAGTCTCAGTCAGTCAGTCATTCAGTCAGTCAGTCAGTCAGGCAGTCAGTCAGTCAGTCAGTCGGTCAGTCCTGTAAAGTCAGTTAGTCACTAAAGCAGTCAGTCTCAGTCAGTCAGTCAGTCAGTCAGTCCAGTCCAGTCTCAGTCAGTCAGTCAGTCAGTCTCGGTCAGTCAGTCAGTCAGTCATTCAGTCAGTCAGTCAGTCAGGCAGTCAGTCAGTCGGTCAGCCTTATTCAGTCAGTCTGTCAGTCAGTCAGTCAGTCAGCCTTATTCAGTCAGTCTGTCAGTCATCCTTATTCAGTCAGTCTGTCAGTCAGTCAGTCGGTCAGTTCTGTCCAGTCAGTTAGTCAGTCAAGCAGTCAGTCAGGTAGTCAAGCAGTCAGTCAGTCAGTGTCAGTCAGTATTTTAGTCATTCAGTCAGTCAGTGAAATAGCCAGTCAGAGAGTCAAGCAGTCAGTCAGTCAGTCTCAGTCAGTCAGTTAGTCAGTCAGTCAGTCAGTCAGTCAGTCAGTCCAGTCTCAGTCAGTCAGGCAGTTAGTCAGTCAGTCTCGGTCAGTCAGTGAGTCAGTCAGTCAGTATCAGTGAGTCAGTCTGTCAGTCAGGCAGTATCAGTCAGGCAGTAAGACTCCGCTCGACAGAACTCCGATAGCCTAATGGCTATACCGCTGGTCTTCCAAGCGAGTGGCCTGGGTTCGAGTCCCAGCCGGAGCGAATATCTTCAATGTATATATTTCTTTTCTAATTTGAAAATTCTTTTTTTTTTCAATTTCTTTCCTTTGCAATTATTGATTATTTATGTAGGGAAGAAAATTCTGAGTCAGTTTAATTTTTCGACACGAAGATTTCAAAGTGTTTAAATAAACAATTACCAAGGTGCATTTTTTGTTTTTATTATATTTAAAACTCCCACCGACAGAGCTTCCATAGACTAATGGCTAGAGTGTTAGGCTTCCAAGCCAGTGGCCCTGGGTTCGAGTCCCAGCCTGAAAGAAAATCTTCAATGTATACTTTTAGTTTCTAATTTGAAATTTCTTCTTCTTTTTTTTTTAATTTTTCTCTTTTGCGAATATTGATTATTTATGTAGGGAGAAAAATTCTGAGTCAGTTTAATTATTCGACCTGTAAATTTCAAAGTGTTTGAATCAATAATTACCAAGGTGCATTTTTTGTTTTTATTATATTTAAGACTTCCATCGACAGAGCTCCGATAGCCTAATGGCTAGACCGTTGGGTTCCAAGCGCGTGGAACTGGGTTCGAGTCCCGGCCGGAACGAAAATCTTCCATGTATATATTTCTCTTCTAATTTGAAGATTCTTTTTTTTTTCAATTTCTTTCTTTTGCAAATATGGATTATTTATGTACGGAAGAAAATTCTGAGTCAGTTTAATCATTCGACCTTTAGATTTCAAAGATTTTAGATCAATAATTACTAAGGTGCATTTTTTGTTTTTATTATAATTAAGACACCGATTAACAGAGATCCGATAGTATATTGGCGAGAGCGTTTTGCTTCCATGAGTGTCGCCCTGGGTTCAAATCCCAGCCGGAAAGGAAATCTTTAATGCAAATATTTTTTTCTAATTTTATAATTCTTTTTTTTTTATTTTTCCCTTTTGCGAAGTCAGTCAGTCAGTCTGACAGTCAATCAGTCAAGCACTCAGTCATTCAGTCTCACTCAATCAGTCCAGTCAGTCAGTCACTCAGTCAGTCAGTTAGTCCTTCAGCCAGTCAGTCAAGAAGTCAGTCATTTAGTCTCAGTCAGTCAGTCATTCAGTCAGTCAGTCAGTCAGGCAGTCAGTCAGTCAGTCAGTCGGTCAGTCCTGTGCAGTCAGTTAGTCACTAAAGCAGTCAGTCAGTCTCAGTCAGTCAGTCAGTCAGTCAGTCCAGTCCAGTCTCAGTCAGTCAGTCAGTCAGTCTCGGTCAGTCAGTCAGTCAGTCATTCAGTCAGTCAGTCAGTCAGGCAGTCAGTCAGTCGGTCAGCCTTATTCAGTCAGTCTGTCAGTCAGTCAGTCAGTCAGCCTTATTCAGTCAGTCTGTCAGTCATCCTTATTCAGTCAGTCTGTCAGTCAGTCAGTCGGTCAGTCCTGTCCAGTCAGTTAGTCAGTCAGGTAGTCAAGCAGTCAGTCAGTCAGTGTCAGTCAGTCATTTAGTCATTCAGTCAGTCAGTGAAATAGCCAGTCAGAGAGTCAAGCAGTCAGTCAGTCAGTCTCAGTCAGTCAGTTAGTCAGTCAGTCAGTCAGTCAGTCCAGTCTCAGTCAGTCAGGCAGTTAGTCAGTCAGTCTCGGTCAGTCAGTGAGTCAGTCAGTCAGTATCAGTGAGTCAGTCTGTCAGTCAGGCAGTATCAGTCAGGCAGTAAGACTCCGCTCGACAGAACTCCGATAGCCTAATGGCTAGACCGCTGGTCTTCCAAGCGAGTGGCCTGGGTTCGAGTCCCAGCCGGAGCGAATATCTTCAATGTATATATTTCTTTTCTAATTTGAAAATTCTTTTTTTTTTTCAATTTCTTTCCTTTGCAATTATTGATTATTTATGTAGGGAAGAAAATTCTGAGTCAGTTTAATTTTTCGACACGAAGATTTCAAAGTGTTTAAATAAAGAATTACCAAGGTGCATTTTTTGTTTTTATTATATTTAAAACTCCCACCGACAGAGCTCCCATAGACTAATGGCTAGAGTGTTAGGCTTCCAAGCGAGTGGCCCTGGGTTCGTGTCCCAGCCTGAACGAAAATCTTCAATGTATACTTTTAGTTTCTAATTTGAAATTTCTTCTTCTTTTTTTTTTAATTTTTCTCTTTTGCGAATATTGATTATTTATGTTGGGAGAAAAATTCTGAGTCAGTTTAATTATTCGACCTGTAAATTTCAAAGTGTTTGAATCAATAATTACCAAGGTGCATTTTTTGTTTTTATTATATTTAAGACTTCCACCGACAGAGCTCCGATAGCCTAATGGCTAGACCGTTGGGTTCCAAGCGCGTGGTACTGGGTTCGAGTCCCGGCCGGAACGAAAATCTTCCATGTATATATTTCAATTCTAATTTGAAGATTCTTTTTTTTTTCAATTTCTTTCTTTTGCAAATATGGATTATTTATGTACGGAAGAAAATTCTGAGTCAGTTTAATCATTCGACCTTTAGATTTCAAAGATTTTAGATCAATAATTACTAAGGTGCATTTTTTGTTTTTATTATAATTAAGACACCGATCAACAGAGATCCGATAGTATATTGGCGAGAGCGTTTTGCTTCCATGAGTGTCGCCCTGGGTTCATATCCCAGCCGGAAAGGAAATCTTTAATGCAAATATTTTTTTCTAATTTTATAATTCTTTTTTTTTTATTTTTCCCTTTTGCGAAGTCAGTCAGTCAGTCTGACAGTCAATCAGTCAAGCACTCAGTCATTCAGTCTCACTCAATCAGTCCAGTCAGTCAGTCACTCAGTCAGTCAGTTAGTCCTTCAGCCAGTCAGTCAAGCAGTCAGTCATTTAGTCTCAGTCAGTCAGTCATTCAGTCAGTCAGTCAGTCAGGCAGTCAGTCAGTCAGTCAGTCGGTCAGTCCTGTGCAGTCAGTTAGTCACTAAAGCAGTCAGTCAGTCTCAGTCAGTCAGTCAGTCAGTCAGTCCAGTCCAGTCTCAGTCAGTCAGTCAGTCAGTCATTCAGTCAGTCAGTCAGTCAGTCATTCAGTCAGTCAGTCAGTCAGGCAGTCAGTCAGTCGGTCAGCCTTATTCAGTCAGTCTGTCAGTCAGTCAGTCAGTCAGCCTTATTCAGTCAGTCTGTCAGTCATCCTTATTCAGTCAGTCTGTCAGTCAGTCAGTCGGTCAGTCCTGTCCAGTCAGTTAGTCAGTCAAGCAGTCAGTCAGGTAGTCAAGCAGTCAGTCAGTCAGTGTCAGTCAGTCATTTAGTCATTCAGTCAGTCAGTGAAATAGCCAGTCAGAGAGTCAAGCAGTCAGTCAGTCAGTCTCAGTCAGTCAGTTAGTCAGTCAGTCAGTCAGTCAGTCAGTCAGTCCAGTCTCAGTCAGTCAGGCAGTTAGTCAGTCAGTCTCGGTCAGTCAGTGAGTCAGTCAGTCAGTATCAGTGAGTCAGTCTGTCAGTCAGGCAGTATCAGTCAGGCAGTAAGACTCCGCTCGACAGAACTCCGATAGCCTAATGGCTAGACCGCTGGTCTTCCAAGCGAGTGGCCTGGGTTCGAGTCCCAGCCGGAGCGAATATCTTCAATGTATATATTTCTTTTCTAATTTGAAAATTCTTTTTTTTTTTCAATTTCTTTCCTTTGCAATTATTGATTATTTATGTAGGGAAGAAAATTCTGAGTCAGTTTAATTTTTCGACACGAAGATTTCAAAGTGTTTAAATAAAGAATTACCAAGGTGCATTTTTTGTTTTTATTATATTTAAAACTCCCACCGACAGAGCTCCCATAGACTAATGGCTAGAGTGTTAGGCTTCCAAGCGAGTGGCCCTGGGTTCGTGTCCCAGCCTGAACGAAAATCTTCAATGTATACTTTTAGTTTCTAATTTGAAATTTCTTCTTCTTTTTTTTTTAATTTTTCTCTTTTGCGAATATTGATTATTTATGTTGGGAGAAAAATTCTGAGTCAGTTTAATTATTCGACCTGTAAATTTCAAAGTGTTTGAATCAATAATTACCAAGGTGCATTTTTTGTTTTTATTATATTTAAGACTTCCACCGACAGAGCTCCGATAGCCTAATGGCTAGACCGTTGGGTTCCAAGCGCGTGGTACTGGGTTCGAGTCCCGGCCGGAACGAAAATCTTCCATGTATATATTTCAATTCTAATTTGAAGATTCTTTTTTTTTTCAATTTCTTTCTTTTGCAAATATGGATTATTTATGTACGGAAGAAAATTCTGAGTCAGTTTAATCATTCGACCTTTAGATTTCAAAGATTTTAGATCAATAATTACTAAGGTGCATTTTTTGTTTTTATTATAATTAAGACACCGATCAACAGAGATCCGATAGTATATTGGCGAGAGCGTTTTGCTTCCATGAGTGTCGCCCTGGGTTCATATCCCAGCCGGAAAGGAAATCTTTAATGCAAATATTTTTTTCTAATTTTATAATTCTTTTTTTTTTATTTTTCCCTTTTGCGAAGTCAGTCAGTCAGTCTGACAGTCAATCAGTCAAGCACTCAGTCATTCAGTCTCACTCAATCAGTCCAGTCAGTCAGTCACTCAGTCAGTCAGTTAGTCCTTCAGCCAGTCAGTCAAGCAGTCAGTCATTTAGTCTCAGTCAGTCAGTCATTCAGTCAGTCAGTCAGTCAGGCAGTCAGTCAGTCAGTCAGTCGGTCAGTCCTGTGCAGTCAGTTAGTCACTAAAGCAGTCAGTCAGTCTCAGTCAGTCAGTCAGTCAGTCAGTCCAGTCCAGTCTCAGTCAGTCAGTCAGTCAGTCATTCAGTCAGTCAGTCAGTCAGTCATTCAGTCAGTCAGTCAGTCAGGCAGTCAGTCAGTCGGTCAGCCTTATTCAGTCAGTCTGTCAGTCAGTCAGTCAGTCAGCCTTATTCAGTCAGTCTGTCAGTCATCCTTATTCAGTCAGTCTGTCAGTCAGTCAGTCGGTCAGTCCTGTCCAGTCAGTTAGTCAGTCAAGCAGTCAGTCAGGTAGTCAAGCAGTCAGTCAGTCAGTGTCAGTCAGTCATTTAGTCATTCAGTCAGTCAGTGAAATAGCCAGTCAGAGAGTCAAGCAGTCAGTCAGTCAGTCTCAGTCAGTCAGTTAGTCAGTCAGTCAGTCAGTCAGTCAGTCAGTCCAGTCTCAGTCAGTCAGGCAGTTAGTCAGTCAGTCTCGGTCAGTCAGTGAGTCAGTCAGTCAGTATCAGTGAGTCAGTCTGTCAGTCAGGCAGTATCAGTCAGGCAGTAAGACTCCGCTCGACAGAACTCCGATAGCCTAATGGCTAGACCGCTGGTCTTCCAAGCGAGTGGCCTGGGTTCGAGTCCCAGCCGGAGCGAATATCTTCAATGTATATATTTCTTTTCTAATTTGAAAATTCTTTTTTTTTTTCAATTTCTTTCCTTTGCAATTATTGATTATTTATGTAGGGAAGAAAATTCTGAGTCAGTTTAATTTTTCGACACGAAGATTTCAAAGTGTTTAAATAAAGAATTACCAAGGTGCATTTTTTGTTTTTATTATATTTAAAACTCCCACCGACAGAGCTCCCATAGACTAATGGCTAGAGTGTTAGGCTTCCAAGCGAGTGGCCCTGGGTTCGTGTCCCAGCCTGAACGAAAATCTTCAATGTATACTTTTAGTTTCTAATTTGAAATTTCTTCTTCTTTTTTTTTTAATTTTTCTCTTTTGCGAATATTGATTATTTATGTTGGGAGAAAAATTCTGAGTCAGTTTAATTATTCGACCTGTAAATTTCAAAGTGTTTGAATCAATAATTACCAAGGTGCATTTTTTGTTTTTATTATATTTAAGACTTCCACCGACAGAGCTCCGATAGCCTAATGGCTAGACCGTTGGGTTCCAAGCGCGTGGTACTGGGTTCGAGTCCCGGCCGGAACGAAAATCTTCCATGTATATATTTCAATTCTAATTTGAAGATTCTTTTTTTTTTCAATTTCTTTCTTTTGCAAATATGGATTATTTATGTACGGAAGAAAATTCTGAGTCAGTTTAATCATTCGACCTTTAGATTTCAAAGATTTTAGATCAATAATTACTAAGGTGCATTTTTTGTTTTTATTATAATTAAGACACCGATCAACAGAGATCCGATAGTATATTGGCGAGAGCGTTTTGCTTCCATGAGTGTCGCCCTGGGTTCATATCCCAGCCGGAAAGGAAATCTTTAATGCAAATATTTTTTTCTAATTTTATAATTCTTTTTTTTTTATTTTTCCCTTTTGCGAAGTCAGTCAGTCAGTCTGACAGTCAATCAGTCAAGCACTCAGTCATTCAGTCTCACTCAATCAGTCCAGTCAGTCAGTCACTCAGTCAGTCAGTTAGTCCTTCAGCCAGTCAGTCAAGCAGTCAGTCATTTAGTCTCAGTCAGTCAGTCATTCAGTCAGTCAGTCAGTCAGGCAGTCAGTCAGTCAGTCAGTCGGTCAGTCCTGTGCAGTCAGTTAGTCACTAAAGCAGTCAGTCAGTCTCAGTCAGTCAGTCAGTCAGTCAGTCCAGTCCAGTCTCAGTCAGTCAGTCAGTCAGTCATTCAGTCAGTCAGTCAGTCAGTCATTCAGTCAGTCAGTCAGTCAGGCAGTCAGTCAGTCGGTCAGCCTTATTCAGTCAGTCTGTCAGTCAGTCAGTCAGTCAGCCTTATTCAGTCAGTCTGTCAGTCATCCTTATTCAGTCAGTCTGTCAGTCAGTCAGTCGGTCAGTCCTGTCCAGTCAGTTAGTCAGTCAAGCAGTCAGTCAGGTAGTCAAGCAGTCAGTCAGTCAGTGTCAGTCAGTCATTTAGTCATTCAGTCAGTCAGTGAAATAGCCAGTCAGAGAGTCAAGCAGTCAGTCAGTCAGTCTCAGTCAGCCAGTTAGTCAGTCAGTCAGTCAGTCAGTCAGTCAGTCCAGTCTCAGTCAGTCAGGCAGTTAGTCAGTCAGTCTCGGTCAGTCAGTGAGTCAGTCAGTCAGTATCAGTGAGTCAGTCTGTCAGTCAGGCAGTATCAGTCAGGCAGTAAGACTCCGCTCGACAGAACTCCGATAGCCTAATGGCTAGACCGCTGGTCTTCCAAGCGAGTGGCCTGGGTTCGAGTCCCAGCCGGAGCGAATATCTTCAATGTATATATTTCTTTTCTAATTTGAAAATTCTTTTTTTTTCAATTTCTTTCCTTTGCAATTATTGATTATTTATGTAGGGAAGAAAATTCTGAGTCAGTTTAATTTTTCGACACGAAGATTTCAAAGTGTTTAAATAAAGAATTACCAAGGTGCATTTTTTGTTTTTATTATATTTAAAACTCCCACCGACAGAGCTCCCATAGACTAATGGCTAGAGTGTTAGGCTTCCAAGCGAGTGGCCCTGGGTTCGTGTCCCAGCCTGAACGAAAATCTTCAATGTATACTTTTAGTTTCTAATTTGAAATTTCTTCTTCTTTTTTTTTTAATTTTTCTCTTTTGCGAATATTGATTATTTATGTTGGGAGAAAAATTCTGAGTCAGTTTAATTATTCGACCTGTAAATTTCAAAGTGTTTGAATCAATAATTACCAAGGTGCATTTTTTCTTTTTATTATATTTAAGACTTCCACCGACAGAGCTCCGATAGCCTAATGGCTAGACCGTTGGGTTCCAAGCGCGTGGTACTGGGTTCGAGTCCCGGCCGGAACGAAAATCTTCCATGTATATATTTCAATTCTAATTTGAAGATTCTTTTTTTTTCAATTTCTTTCTTTTGCAAATATGGATTATTTATGTACGGAAGAAAATTCTGAGTCAGTTTAATCATTCGACCTTTAGATTTCAAAGATTTTAGATCAATAATTACTAAGGTGCATTTTTTGTTTTTATTATAATTAAGACACCGATCAACAGAGATCCGATAGTATATTGGCGAGAGCGTTTTGCTTCCATGAGTGTCGCCCTGGGTTCAAATCCCAGCCGGAAAGGAAATCTTTAATGCAAATATTTTTTTCTAATTTTATAATTCTTTTTTTTTTATTTTTCCCTTTTGCGAAGTCAGTCAGTCAGTCTGACAGTCAATCAGTCAAGCACTCAGTCATTCAGTCTCAGTCAGTCAGTCCAGTCAGTCAGTCACTCAGTCAGTCAGTTAGTCCTTCAGCCAGTCAGTCAAGCAGTCAGTCATTTAGTCTCAGTCAGTCAGTCATTCAGTCAGTCAGTCAGTCAGGCAGTCAGTCAGTCAGTCAGTCGGTCAGTCCTGTGCAGTCAGTTAGTCACTAAAGCAGTCAGTCAGTCTCAGTCAGTCAGTCAGTCAGTCAGTCCAGTCCAGTCTCAGTCAGTCAGTCAGTCAGTCTCGGTCAGTCAGTCAGTCAGTCATTCAGTCAGTCAGTCAGTCAGGCAGTCAGTCAGTCGGTCAGCCTTATTCAGTCAGTCTGTCAGTCAGTCAGTCAGTCAGCCTTATTCAGTCAGTCTGTCAGTCATCCTTATTCAGTCAGTCTGTCAGTCAGTCAGTCGGTCAGTCCTGTCCAGTCAGTTAGTCAGTCAAGCAGTCAGTCAGGTAGTCAAGCAGTCAGTCAGTCAGTGTCAGTCAAACATTTAGTCATTCAGTCAGTCTGTGAAATAGCCAGTCAGAGAGTCAAGCAGTCAGTCAGTCAGTCTCAGTCAGTCAGTTAGTCAGTCAGTCAGTCAGTCAGTCAGTCAGTCCAGTCTCAGTCAGTCAGGCAGTTAGTCAGTCAGTCTCGGTCAGTCAGTGAGTCAGTCAGTCAGTATCAGTCAGTCAGTGAGTCAGTCTGTCAGTCAGGCAGTATCAGTCAGGCAGTAAGACTCCGCTCGACAGAACTCCGATAGCCTAATGGCTAGACCGCTGGTCTTCCAAGCGAGTGGCCTGGGTTCGAGTCCCAGCCGGAGCGAATATCTTCAATGTATATATTTCTTTTCTAATTTGAAAATTCTTTTTTTTTTCAATTTCTTTCCTTTGCAATTATTGATTATTTATGTAGGGAAGAAAATTCTGAGTCAGTTTAATTTTTCGACACGAAGATTTCAAAGTGTTTAAATAAACAATTACCAAGGTGCATTTTTTGTTTTTATTATATTTAAAACTCCCACCGACAGAGCTCCCATAGACTAATGGCTAGAGTGTTAGGCTTCCAAGCGAGTGGCCCTGGGTTCGAGTCCCAGCCTGAACGAAAATCTTCAATGTATACTTTTAGTTTCTAATTTGAAATTTCTTCTTCTTTTTTTTTTTTAATTTTTCTCTTTTGCGAATATTGATTATTTATGTAGGGAGAAAAATTCTGAGTCAGTTTAATTATTCGACCTGTAAATTTCAAAGTGTTTGAATCAATAATTACCAAGGTGCATTTTTTGTTTTTATTATATTTAAGACTTCCATCGACAGAGCTCCGATAGCCTAATGGCTAGACCGTTGGGTTCCAAGCGCGTGGTACTGGGTTCGAGTCCCGGCCGGAACGAAAATCTTCCATGTATATATTTCTCTTCTAATTTGAAGATTCTTTTTTTTTTCAATTTCTTTCTTTTGCAAATATGGATTATTTATGTACGGAAGAAAATTCTGAGTCAGTTTAATCATTCGACCTTTAGATTTCAAAGATTTTAGATCAATAATTACTAAGGTGCATTTTTTGTTTTTATTATAATTAAGACACCGATCAACAGAGATCCGATAGTATATTGGCGAGAGCGTTGGGCTTCCATGAGTGTCGCCCTGGGTTCAAATCCCGGCCGGAAAGGAAATCTTAAATGCAAATATTTTTTTCTAATTTTATAATTCTTTTTTTTTTATTTTTCCCTTTTGCGAAGTCAGTCAGTCAGTCTGACAGTCAATCAGTCAAGCACTCAGTCATTCAGTCTCAGTCAGTCAGTCCAGTCAGTCAGTCACTCAGTCAGTCAGTTAGTCCTTCATCCAGTCAGTCAAGCAGTCAGTCATTTAGTCTCAGTCAGTCAGTCATTCAGTCAGTCAGTCAGTCAGGCAGTCAGTCAGTCAGTCAGTCGGTCAGTCCTGTGCAGTCAGTTAGTCACTAAAGCAGTCAGTCAGTCTCAGTCAGTCAGTCAGTCAGTCAGTCCAGTCCAGTCTCAGTCAGTCAGTCTCGGTCAGTCAGTCAGTCAGTCATTCAGTCAGTCAGTCAGTCAGGCAGTCAGTCAGTCGGTCAGCCTTATTCAGTCAGTCTGTCAGTCAGTCAGTCAGTCAGCCTTATTCAGTCAGTCTGTCAGTCATCCTTATTCAGTCAGTCTGTCAGTCAGTCAGTCGGTCAGTCCTGTCCAGTCAGTTAGTCAGTCAGGTAGTCAAGCAGTCAGTCAGTCAGTGTCAGTCAGTCATTTAGTCATTCAGTCAGTCAGTGAAATAGCCAGTCAGAGAGTCAAGCAGTCAGTCAGTCAGTCTCAGTCAGTCAGTTAGTCAGTCAGTCAGTCAGTCAGTCAGTCAGTCCAGTCTCAGTCAGTCAGGCAGTTAGTCAGTCAGTCTCGGTCAGTCAGTGAGTCAGTCAGTCAGTATCAGTCAGTCAGTGAGTCAGTCTCTCAGTCAGGCAGTATCAGTCAGGCAGTAAGACTCCGCTCGACAGAACTCCGATAGCCTAATGGCTAGACCGCTGGTCTTCCAAGCGAGTGGCCTGGGTTCGAGTCCCAGTCGGAGCGAATATCTTCAATGTATATATTTCTTTTCTAATTTGAAAATTCTTTTTTTTTTCAATTTCTTTCCTTTGCAATTATTGATTATTTATGTAGGGAAGAAAATTCTGAGTCAGTTTAATTTTTCGACACGAAGATTTCAAAGTGTTTAAATAAACAATTACCAAGGTGCATTTTTTGTTTTTATTATATTTAAAACTCCCACCGACAGAGCTCCCATAGACTAATGGCTAGAGTGTTAGGCTTCCCAGCGAGTGGCCCTGGGTTCGAGTCCCAGCCTGAACGAAAATCTTCAATGTATACTTTTAGTTTCTAATTTGAAATTTCTTCTTCTTTTTTTTTTAATTTTTCTCTTTTGCGAATATTGATTATTTATGTAGGGAGAAAAATTCTGAGTCAGTTTAATTATTCGACCTGTAAATTTCAAAGTGTTTGAATCAATAATTACCAAGGTGCATTTTTTGTTTTTATTATATTTAAGACTTCCATCGACAGAGCTCCGATAGCCTAATGGCTAGACCGTTGGGTTCCTAGCGCGTGGTACTGGGTTCGAGTCCCGGCCGGAGAGGAAATCTTAAATGCAAATATTTTTTCTAATTTTATAATTCTTTTTTTTTATTTTTCCCTTTTGCGAAGTCAGTCAGTCAGTCTGACAGTCAATCAGTCAAGCACTCAGTCATTCAGTCTCAGTCAGTCAGTCCAGTCAGTCAGTCACTCAGTCAGTCAGTTAGTCCTTCAGCCAGTCAGTCAAGCAGTCAGTCATTTAGTCTCAGTCAGTCAGTCATTCAGTCAGTCAGTCAGTCAGGCAGTCAGTCAGTCAGTCAGTCGGTCAGTCCTGTGCAGTCAGTTAGTCACTAAAGCAGTCAGTCAGTCTCAGTCAGTCAGTCAGTCAGTCAGTCCAGTCCAGTCTCAGTCAGTCAGTCAGTCAGTCATTCAGTCAGTCAGTCAGTCAGGCAGTCAGTCAGTCGGTCAGCCTTATTCAGTCAGTCTGTCAGTCAGTCAGTCAGTCAGCCTTATTCAGTCAGTCTGTCAGTCATCCTTATTCAGTCAGTCTGTCAGTCAGTCAGTCGGTCAGTCCTGTCCAGTCAGTTAGTCAGTCAAGCAGTCAGTCAGGTAGTCAAGCAGTCAGTCAGTCAGTGTCAGTCAGTCATTTAGTCATTCAGTCAGTCAGTGAAATAGCCAGTCAGAGAGTCAAGCAGTCAGTCAGTCAGTCTCAGTCAGTCAGTTAGTCAATCAGTCAGTCAGTCAGTCAGTCAGTCCAGTCTCAGTCAGTCAGGCAGTTAGTCAGTCAGTCTCGGTCAGTCAGTGAGTCAGTCAGTCAGTATCAGTCAGTCAGTGAGTCAGTCTGTCAGTCAGGCAGTATCAGTCAGGCAGTAAGACTCCGCTCGACAGAACTCCGATAGCCTAATGGCTAGACCGCTGGTCTTCCAAGCGAGTGGCCTGGGTTCGAGTCCCAGCCGGAGCGAATATCTTCAATGTATATATTTCTTTTCTAATTTGAAAATTCTTTTATTTTCAATTTCTTTCCTTTGCAATTATTGATTATTTATGTAGGGAAGAAAATTCTGAGACAGTGTAATTTTTCGACACAAAGATTTCAAAGTGTTTAAATAAACAATTACCAAGGTGCATTTTTTGTTTTTATTATATTTAAAACTCCCACCGACAGAGCTCCCATAGACTAATGGCTAGAGTGTTAGGCTTCCAAGCGAGTGGCCCTGGGTTCGAGTCCCAGCCTGAACGAAAATCTTCAATGTATACTTTTAGTTTCTAATTTGAAATTTCTTCTTCTTTTTTTTTATTTTTCTCTTTTGCGAATATTGATTATTTATGTAGGGAGAAAAAATCTGAGTCAGTTTAGTTATTCGACCTGTAAATTTCAAAGTGTTTGAATCAATAATTACCAAGGTGCATTTTTTGTTTTTATTATATTTAAGACTTCCATCGACAGAGCTCCGATAGCCTAATGGCTAGACCGTTGGGTTCCAAGCGCGTGGTACTGGGTTCGAGTCCCGGCCGGAACGAAAATCTTCCATGTATATATTTCTCTTCTAATTTGAAGATTCTTTTTTTTTTTCAATTTCTTTCTTTTGCAAATATGGATTATTTATGTACGGAAGAAAATTCTGAGTCAGTTTAATCATTCGACCTTTAGATTTCAAAGATTTTAGATCAATAATTACTAAGGTGCATTTTTTGTTTTTATTATAATTAAGACACCGATCAACAGAGATCCGATAGTATATTGGCGAGAGCGTTGGGCTTCCATGAGTGTCGCCCTGGGTTCAAATCCCAGCCGGAAAGGAAATCCTAAATGCAAATATTTTTTTCTAATTTTATAATTCTTTTTTTTTTATTTTTCCCTTTTGCGAAGTCAGTCAGTCAGTCTGACAGTCAATCAGTCAAGAACTCAGTCATTCAGTCTCAGTCAGTCAGTCCAGTCAGTCAGTCACTCAGTCAGTCAGTTAGTCCTTCAGCCAGTCAGTCATTTAGTCTCAGTCAGTCAGTCATTCAGTCAGTCAGTCAGTCAGGCAGTCAGTCAGTCAGTCAGTCGGTCAGTCCTGTGCAGTCAGTTAGTCACTAAAGCAGTCAGTCAGTCTCAGTCAGTCAGTCAGTCAGTCAGTCCAGTCCAGTCTCAGTCAGTCAGTCAGTCAGTCGCGGTCAGTCAGTCAGTCAGTCATTCAGTCAGTCAGTCAGTCAGGCAGTCAGTCAGTCGGTCAGCCTTATTCAGTCAGTCTGTCAGTCAGTCAGTCAGTCAGCCTTATTCAGTCAGTCTGTCAGTCATCCTTATTCAGTCAGTCTGTCAGTCAGTCAGTCGGTCAGTCCTGACCAGTCAGTTAGTCAGTCAAGCAGTCAGTCAGGTAGTCAAGCAGTCAGTCAGTCAGTGTCAGTCAGTCATTTAGTCATTCAGTCAGTCAGTGAAATAGCCAGTCAGAGAGTCAAGCAGTCAGTCAGTCAGTCTCAGTCAGTCAGTTAGTCAGTCAGTCAGTCAGTCAGTCAGTCAGTCCAGTCTCAGTCAGTCAGGCAGTTAGTCAGTCAGTCTCGGTCAGTCAGTGAGTCAGTCAGTCAGTATCAGTCAGTCAGTGAGTCAGTCTGTCAGTCAGGCAGTATCAGTCAGGCAGTAAGACTCCGCTCGACAGAACTCCGATAGCCTAATGGCTAGACCGCTGGTCTTCCAAGCGAGTGGCCTGGGTTCGAGTCCCAGCCGGAGCGAATATCTTCAATGTATATATTTCTTTTCTAATTTGAAAATTCTTTTTTTTTTCAATTTCTTTCCTTTGCAAGTATTGATTATTTATGTAGGGAAGAAAATTCTGAGTCAGTTTAATTTTTCGACACGAAGATTTCAAAGTGTTTAAATAAACAATTACCAAGGTGCATTTTTTGTTTTTATTATATTTAAAACTCCCACCGACAGAGCTCCCATAGACTAATGGCTAGAGTGTTAGGCTTCCAAGCGAGTGGCCCTGGGTTCGAGTCCCAGCCTGAACGAAAATCTTCAATGTATACTTTTAGTTTCTAATTTGAAATTTCTTCTTCTTTTTTTTTTAATTTTTCTCTTTTGCGAATATTGATTATTTATGTAGGGAGAAAAATTCTGAGTCAGTTTAATTATTCGACCTGTAAATTTCAAAGTGTTTGAATCAATAATTACCAAGGTGCATTTTTTGTTTTTATTATATTTAAGACTTCCATCGACAGAGCTCCGATAGCCTAATGGCTAGACCGTTGGGTTCCTAGCGCGTGGTACTGGGTTCGAGTCCCGGCCGGAAAGGAAATCTTAAATGCAAATATTTTTTTTTAATTTTATAATTCTTTTTTTTTTTTATTTTTCCCTTTTGCGAAGTCAGTCAGTCAGTCTGACAGTCAATCAGTCAAGCACTCAGTCATTCAGTCTCAGTCAGTCAGTCCAGTCAGTCAGTCACTCAGTCAGTCAGTTAGTCCTTCAGCCAGTCAGTCAAGCAGTCAGTCATTTAGTCTCAGTCAGTCAGTCATTCAGTCAGTCAGTCAGTCAGGCAGTCAGTCAGTCAGTCAGTCGGTCAGTCCTGTGCAGTCAGTTAGTCACTAAAGCAGTCAGTCAGTCTCAGTCAGTCAGTCAGTCAGTCAGTCCAGTCCAGTCTCAGTCAGTCAGTCAGTCAGTCTCGGTCAGTCAGTCAGTCAGTCATTCAGTCAGTCAGTCAGTCAGGCAGTCAGTCAGTCGGTCAGCCTTATTCAGTCAGTCTGTCAGTCAGTCAGTCAGTCAGCCTTATTCAGTCAGTCTGTCAGTCATCCTTATTCAGTCAGTCTGTCAGTCAGTCAGTCGGTCAGTCCTGTCCAGTCAGTTAGTCAGTCAAGCAGTCAGTCAGGTAGTCAAGCAGTCAGTCAGTCAGTCATTTAGTCATTCAGTCAGTCAGTGAAATAGCCAGTCAGAGAGTCAAGCAGTCAGTCAGTCAGTCTCAGTCAGTCAGTTAGTCAGTCAGTCAGTCAGTCAGTCAGTCAGTCCAGTCTCAGTCAGTCCAGTCTCAGTCAGTCAGGCAGTTAGTCAGTCAGTCTCGGTCAGTCAGTGAGTCAGTCAGTCAGTATCAGTCAGTCAGTGAGTCAGTCTGTCAGTCAGGCAGTATCAGTCAGGCAGTAAGACTCCGCTCGACAGAACTCCGATAGCCTAATGGCTAGACCGCTGGTCTTCCAAGCGAGTGGCCTGGGTTCGAGTCCCAGCCGGAGCGAATATCTTCAATGTATATATTTCTTTTCTAATTTGAAAATTCTTTTTTTTTTCAATTTCTTTCCTTTGCAATTATTGATTATTTATGTAGGGAAGAAAATTCTGAGTCAGTTTAATTTTTCGACACGAAGATTACAAAGTGTTTAAATAAACAATTACCAAGGTGCATTTTTTGTTTTTATTATATTTAAAACTCCCACCGACAGAGCTCCCATAGACTAATGGCTAGAGTGTTAGGCTTCCAAGCGAGTGGCCCTGGGTTCGAGTCCCAGCCTGAACGAAAATCTTCAATGTATACTTTTAGTTTCTAATTTGAAATTTCTTCTTCTTTTTTTTTTAATTTTTCTCTTTTGCGAATATTGATTATTTATGTAGGGAGAAAAATTCTGAGTCAGTTTAATTATTCGACCTGTAAATTTCAAAGTGTTTGAATCAATAATTACCAAGGTGCATTTTTTGTTTTTATTATATTTAAGACTTCCATCGACAGAGCTCCGATAGCCTAATGGCTAGACCGTTGGATTCCTAGCGCGTGGTACTGGGTTCGAGTCCCGGCCGGAAAGGAAATCTTAAATGCAAATATTTTTTCTAATTTTATAATTCTTTTTTTTTATTTTTCCCTTTTGCGAAGTCAGTCAGTCAGTCTGACAGTCAATCAGTCAAGCACTCAGTCATTCAGTCTCAGTCAGTCAGTCCAGTCAGTCAGTCACTCAGTCAGTCAGTTAGTCCTTCAGCCAGTCAGTCAAGCAGTCAGTCATTTAGTCTCAGTCAGTCAGTCATTCAGTCAGTCAGTCAGTCAGGCAGTCAGTCAGTCAGTCAGTCGGTCAGTCCTGTGCAGTCAGTTAGTCACTAAAGCAGTCAGTCAGTCTCAGTCAGTCAGTCAGTCAGTCAGTCCAGTCCAGTCTCAGTCAGTCAGTCAGTCAGTCTCGGTCAGTCAGTCAGTCAGTCAGTCAGTCAGGCAGTCAGTCAGTCGGTCAGCCTTATTCAGTCAGTCTGTCAGTCAGTCAGTCAGTCAGCCTTATTCAGTCAGTCTGTCAGTCATCCTTATTCAGTCAGTCTGTCAGTCAGTCAGTCGGTCAGTCCTGTCCAGTCAGTTAGTCAGTCAAGCAGTCAGTCAGGTAGTCAAGCAGTCAGTCAGTCAGTGTCAGTCAGTCATTTAGTCATTCAGTCAGTCAGTGAAATAGCCAGTCAGAGAGTCAAGCAGTCAGTCAGTCAGTCTCAGTCAGTCAGTTAGTCAGTCAGTCAGTCAGTCAGTCAGTCAGTCAGTCCAGTCTCAGTCAGTCAGGCAGTTAGTCAGTCAGTCTCGGTCAGTCAGTGAGTCAGTCAGTCAGTATCAGTCAGTCAGTGAGTCAGTCTGTCAGTCAGGCAGTATCAGTCAGGCAGTAAGACTCCGCTCGACAGAACTCCGATAGCCTAATGGCTAGACCGCTGGTCTTCCAAGCGAGTGGCCTGGGTTCGAGTCCCAGCCGGAGCGAATATCTTCAATGTATATATTTCTTTTCTAATTTAAAAATTCTTTTTTTTTTTTCAATTTCTTTCCTTTGCAATTATTGATTATTTATGTAGGGAAGAAAATTCTGAGTCAGTTTAATTTTTCGACACGAAGATTTCAAAGTGTTTAAATAAACAATTACCAAGGTGCATTTTTTGTTTTTATTATATTTAAAACTCCCACCGACAGAGCTCCCATAGACTAATGGCTAGAGTGTTAGGCTTCCAAGCGAGTGGCCCTGGGTTCGAGTCCCACCCTGAACGAAAATCTTCAATGTATACTTTTAGTTTCTAATTTGAAATTTCTTCTTCTTTTTTTTTTAATTTTTCTCTTTTGCGAATATTGATTATTTATGTAGGGAGAAAAATTCTGAGTCAGTTTAATTATTCGACCTGTAAATTTCAAAGTGTTTGAATCAATAATTACCAAGGTGCATTTTTTGTTTTTATTATATTTAAGACTTCCGTCGACAGAGCTCCGATAGCCTAATGGCTAGACCGTTGGGTTCCAAGCGCGTGGTACTGGGTTCGAGTCCCGGCCGGAACGAAAATCTTCCATGTATATATTTCTCTTCTAATTTGAAGATTCTTTTTTTTTTCAATTTCTTTCTTTTGCAAATATGGATTATTTATGCACGGAAGAAAATTCTGAGTCAGTTTAATCATTCGACCTTTAGATTTCAAAGATTTTAGATCAATAATTACTAAGGTGCATTTTTTGTTTTTATTATAATTAAGACACCGATCAACAGAGATCCGATAGTATATTGGCGAGAGCGTTGGGCTTCCATGAGTGTCGCCCTGGGTTCAAATCCCAGCCGGAAAGGAAATCTTAAATGCAAATATTTTTTTCTAATTTTATAATTCTTTTTTTTTTATTTTTCCTTTTGCGAAGTCAGTCAGTCAGTCTGACAGTCAATCAGTCAAGCACTCAGTCATTCAGTCTCAGTCAGTCAGTCCAGTCAGTCAGTCACTCAGTCAGTCAGTTAGTCCTTCATCCAGTCAGTCAAGCAGTCAGTCATTTAGTCTCAGTCAGTCAGTCATTCAGTCAGTCAGTCAGTCAGTCAGGCAGTCAGTCATTCAGTCAGTCGGTCAGTCCTGTGCAGTCAGTTAGTCACTAAAGCAGTCAGTCAGTCTCAGTCAGTCAGTCAGTCAGTCAGTCAGTCTCGGTCAGTCAGTCAGTCAGCCTTATTCAGTCAGTCTGTCAGTCAGTCAGTCAGTCAGCCTTATTCAGTCAGTCTGTCAGTCATCCTTATTCAGTCAGTCTGTCAGTCAGTCAGTCGGTCAGTCCTGTCCAGTCAGTTAGTCAGTCAAGCAGTCAGTCAGGTAGTCAAGCAGTCAGTCAGTCAGTGTCAGTCAGTCATTTAGTCATTCAGTCAGTCAGTGAAATAGCCAGTCAGAGAGTCAAGCAGTCAGTCAGTCAGTCTCAGTCAGTCAGTTAGTCAATCAGTCAGTCAGTCAGTCAGTCAGTCCAGTCTCAGTCAGTCAGGCAGTTAGTCAGTCAGTCTCGGTCAGTCAGTGAGTCAGTCAGTCAGTATCAGTCAGTCAGTGAGTCAGTCTGTCAGTCAGGCAGTATCAGTCAGGCAGTAAGACTCCGCTCGACAGAACTCCGATAGCATAATGGCTAGACCGCTGGTCTTCCAAGCGAGTGGCCTGGGTTCGAGTCCCAGCCGGAGCGAATATCTTCAATGTATATATTTCTTTTCTAATTTGAAAATTCTTTTTTTTCCAATTTCTTTCCTTTGCAATTATTGATTATTTATGTAGGGAAGAAAATTCTGAGTCAGTTTAATTTTTCGACACAAAGATTTCAAAGTGTTTAAATAAACAATTACCAAGGTGCATTTTTTGTTTTTATTATATTTAAAACTCCCACCGACAGAGCTCCCATAGACTAATGGCTAGAGTGTTAGGCTTCCAAGCGAGTGGCCCTGGGTTCGAGTCCCAGCCTGAACGAAAATCTTCAATGTATACTTTTAGTTTCTAATTTGAAATTTCTTCTTCTTTTTTTTTATTTTTCTCTTTTGCGAATATTGATTATTTATGTAGGGAGAAAAAATCTGAGTCAGTTTAGTTATTCGACCTGTAAATTTCAAAGTGTTTGAATCAATAATTACCAAGGTGCATTTTTTGTTTTTATTATATTTAAGACGTCCATCGACAGAGCTCCGATAGCCTAATGGCTAGACCGTTGGGTTCCAAGCGCGTGGTACTGGGTTCGAGTCCCGGCCGGAACGAAAATCGTCCATGTATATATTTCTCTTCTAATTTGAAGATTCTTTTTTTTTTCAATTTCTTTCTTTTGCAAATATGGATTATTTATGTACGGAAGAAAATTCTGAGTCAGTTTAATCATTCAACCTTTAGATTTCAAAGATTTTAGATCAATAATTACTAAGGTGCATTTTTTGTTTTTATTATAATTAAGACACCGATCAACAGAGATCCGATAGTATATTGGCGAGAGCGTTGGGCTTCCATGAGTGTCGCCCTGGGTTCAAATCCCAGCCGGAAAGGAAATCTTAAATGCAAATATTTTTTTCTAATTTTATAATTCTTTTTTTTTTATTTTTCCCTTTTGCGAAGTCAGTCAGTCAGTCTGACAGTCAATCAGTCAAGCACTCAGTCATTCAGTCTCAGTCAGTCAGTCCAGTCAGTCAGTCACTCAGTCAGTCAGTTAGTCCTTCAGCCAGTCAGTCAAGCAGTCAGTCATTTAGTCTCAGTCAGTCAGTCATTCAGTCAGTCAGTCAGTCAGGCAGTCAGTCAGTCAGTCAGTCGGTCAGTCCTGTGCAGTCAGTTAGTCACTAAAGCAGTCAGTCAGTCTCAGTCAGTCAGTCAGTCAGTCAGTCCAGTCCAGTCTCAGTCAGTCAGTCAGTCAGTCGCGGTCAGTCAGTCAGTCAGTCATTCAGTCAGTCAGTCAGTCAGGCAGTCAGTCAGTCGGTCAGCCTTATTCAGTCAGTCTGTCAGTCAGTCAGTCAGTCAGCCTTATTCAGTCAGTCTGTCAGTCATCCTTATTCAGTCAGTCTGTCAGTCAGTCAGTCGGTCAGTCCTGTCCAGTCAGTTAGTCAGTCAAGCAGTCAGTCAGGTAGTCAAGCAGTCAGTCAGTCAGTGTCAGTCAGTCATTTAGTCATTCAGTCAGTCAGTGAAATAGCCAGTCAGAGAGTCAAGCAGTCAGTCAGTCAGTCTCAGTCAGTCAGTTAGTCAGTCAGTCAGTCAGTCAGTCAGTCAGTCCAGTCTCAGTCAGTCAGGCAGTTAGTCAGTCAGTCTCGGTCAGTCAGTGAGTCAGTCAGTCAGTATCAGTCAGTCAGTGAGTCAGTCTGTCAGTCAGGCAGTATCAGTCAGGCAGTAAGACTCCGCTCGACAGAACTCCGATAGCCTAATGGCTAGACCGCTGGTCTTCAAGCGAGTGGCCTGGGTTCGAGTCCCAGCCGGAGCGAATAACTTCAATGTATATATTTCTTTTCTAATTTGAAAATTCTTTTTTTTTTCAATTTCTTTCCTTTGCAAGTATTGATTATTTATGTAGGGAAGAAAATTCTGAGTCAGTTTAATTTTTCGACACGAAGATTTCAAAGTGTTTAAATAAACAATTACCAAGGTGCATTTTTTGTTTTTATTATATTTAAAACTCCCACCGACAGAGCTCCCATAGACTAATGGCTAGAGTGTTAGGCTTCCAAGCGAGTGGCCCTGGGTTCGAGTCCCGGCCTGAACGAAAATCTTCAATGTATACTTTTAGTTTCTAATTTGAAATTTCTTCTTCTTTTTTTTTTAATTTTTCTCTTTTGCGAATATTGATTATTTATGTAGGGAGAAAAATTCTGAGTCAGTTTAATTATTCGACCTGTAAATTTCAAAGTGTTTGAATCAATAATTACCAAGGTGCATTTTTTGTTTTTATTATATTTAAGACTTCCATCGACAGAGCTCCGATAGCCTAATGGCTAGACCGTTGGGTTCCTAGCGCGTGGTACTGGGTTCGAGTCCCGGCCGGAAAGGAAATCTTAAATGCAAATATTTTTTTTTAATTTTATAATTCTTTTTTTTTTTTATTTTTCCCTTTTGCGAAGTCAGTCAGTCAGTCTGACAGTCAATCAGTCAAGCACTCAGTCATTCAGTCTCAGTCAGTCAGTCCAGTCAGTCAGTCACTCAGTCAGTCAGTTAGTCCTTCAGCCAGTCAGTCAAGCAGTCAGTCATTTAGTCTCAGTCAGTCAGTCATTCAGTCAGTCAGTCAGTCAGGCAGTCAGTCAGTCAGTCAGTCGGTCAGTCCTGTGCAGTCAGTTAGTCACTAAAGCAGTCAGTCAGTCTCAGTCAGTCAGTCAGTCAGTCAGTCCAGTCCAGTCTCAGTCAGTCAGTCAGTCAGTCTCGGTCAGTCAGTCAGTCAGTCATTCAGTCAGTCAGTCAGTCAGGCAGTCAGTCAGTCGGTCAGCCTTATTCAGTCAGTCTGTCAGTCAGTCAGTCAGTCAGCCTTATTCAGTCAGTCTGTCAGTCATCCTTATTCAGTCAGTCTGTCAGTCAGTCAGTCGGTCAGTCCTGTCCAGTCAGTTAGTCAGTCAAGCAGTCAGTCAGGTAGTCAAGCAGTCAGTCAGTCAGTGTCAGTCAGTCATTTAGTCATTCAGTCAGTCAGTGAAATAGCCAGTCAGAGAGTCAAGCAGTCAGTCAGTCAGTCTCAGTCAGTCAGTTAGTCAGTCAGTCAGTCAGTCAGTCAGTCAGTCCAGTCTCAGTCAGTCAGGCAGTTAGTCAGTCAGTCTCGGTCAGTCAGTGAGTCAGTCAGTCAGTGAGTCAGTCTGTCAGTCAGGCAGTATCAGTCAGGCAGTAAGACTCCGCTCGACAGAACTCCGATAGCCTAATGGCTAGACCGCTGGTCTTCCAAGCGAGTGGCCTGGGTTCGAGTATCAGCCGGAGCGAATATCTTCAATGTATATATTTCTTTTCTAATTTGAAAATTCTTTTTTTTTTCAATTTCTTTCCTTTGCAATTATTGATTATTTATGTAGGGAAGAAAATTCTGAGTCAGTTTAATTTTTCGACACAAAGATTTCAAAGTGTTTAAATAAACAATTACCAAGGTGCATTTTTTGTTTTTATTATATTTAAAACTCCCACCGACAGAGATCCCATAGACTAATGGCTAGAGTGTTAGGCTTCCAAGCGAGTGGCCCTGGGTTCGAGTCCCAGCCTGAACGAAAATCTTCAATGTATACTTTTAGTTTCTAATTTGAAATTTCTTCTTCTTTTTTTTTTAATTTTTCTCTTTTGCGAATATTGATTATTTATGTAGGGAGAAAAATTCTGAGTCAGTTTAATTATTCGACCTGTAAATTTCAAAGTGTTTGAATCAATAATTACCAAGGTGCATTTTTTGTTTTTATTATATTTAAGACTTCCACCGACAGAGCTCCGATAGCCTAATGGCTAGACCGTTGGGTTCCTAGCGCGTGGTACTGGGTTCGAGTCCCGGCCGGAAAGGAAATCTTAAATGCAAATATTTTTTTCAAATTTTATAATTCTTTTTTTTTATTTTTACCTTTTGCGAAGTCAGTCAGTCAGTCTGACAGTCAATCAGTCAAGCACTCAGTCATTCAGTCTCAGTCAGTCAGTCCAGTCAGTCAGTCACTCAGTCAGTCAGTTAGTCCTTCAGCAAGTCAGTCAAGCAGTCAGTCATTTAGTCTCAGTCAGTCAGTCATTCAGTCAGTCAGTAAGTCAGGCAGTCAGTCAGTCAGTCAGTCGGTCAGTCCTGTGCAGTCAGTTAGTCACTAAAGCAGTCAGTCAGTCTCAGTCAGTCAGTCAGTCAGTCAGTCCAGTCCAGTCTCAGTCAGTCAGTCAGTCAGTCTCGGTCAGTCAGTCAGGCAGTCAGTCAGTCGGTCAGCCTTATTCAGTCAGTCTGTCAGTCAGTCAGTCAGTCAGCCTTATTCAGTCAGTCTGTCAGTCATCCTTATTCAGTCAGTCTGTCAGTCAGTCAGTCGGTCAGTCCTGTCCAGTCAGTTAGTCAGTCAAGCAGTCAGTCAGGTAGTCAAGCAGTCAGTCAGTCAGTGTCAGTCAGTCATTTAGTCATTCAGTCAGTCAGTGAGTCAGTCTGTCAGTCAGGCAGTATCAGTCAGGCAGTAAGACTCCGCTCGACAGAGCTCCGATAGCCTAATGGCTAGACCGTTGGGTTCCTAGCGCGTGGTACTGGGTTCGAGTCCCGGCCGGAAAGGAAATCTTAAATGCAAATATTTTTTTTTAATTTTATAATTCTTTTTATTTTTTATTTTTCCCTTTTGCGAAGTCAGTCAGTCAGTCTGACAGTCAATCAGTCAAGCACTCAGTCATTCAGTCTCAGTCAGTCAGTCCAGTCAGTCAGTCACTCAGTCAGTCAGTTAGTCCTTCAGCCAGTCAGTCAAGCAGTCAGTCATTTAGTCTCAGTCAGTCAGTCATTCAGTCAGTCAGTCAGTCAGGCAGTCAGTCAGTCAGTCAGTCGGTCAGTCCTGTGCAGTCAGTTAGTCACTAAAGCAGTCAGTCAGTCTCAGTCAGTCAGTCAGTCAGTCAGTCCAGTCCAGTCTCAGTCAGTCAGTCAGTCAGTCTCGGTCAGTCAGTCAGTCAGTCATTCAGTCAGTCAGTCAGTCAGGCAGTCAGTCAGTCGGTCAGCCTTATTCAGTCAGTCTGTCAGTCAGTCAGTCAGTCAGCCTTATTCAGTCAGTCTGTCAGTCATCCTTATTCAGTCAGTCTGTCAGTCAGTCAGTCGGTCAGTCCTGTCCAGTCAGTTAGTCAGTCAAGCAGTCAGTCAGGTAGTCAAGCAGTCAGTCAGTCAGTGTCAGTCAGTCATTTAGTCATTCAGTCAGTCAGTGAGTCAGTCTGTCAGTCAGGCAGTATCAGTCAGGCAGTAAGACTCCGCTCGACAGAACTCCGATAGCCTAATGGCTAGACCGCTGGTCTTCCAAGCGAGTGGCCTGGCTTCGAGTCCCAGCCGGAGCGAATATCTTCAATGTATATATTTCTTTTCTAATTTGAAAATTATTTTTTTTTTCAATTTCTTTCCTTTGCAATTATTGATTATTTATGTAGGGAAGAAAATTCTGAGTCAGTTTAATTTTTCGACACGAAGATTTCAAAGTGTTTAAATAAACAATTACCAAGGTGCATTTTTTGTTTTTATTATATTTAAAACTCCCACCGACAGAGCTCCCATAGACTGATGGCTAGAGTGTTAGGCTTCCAAGCGAGTGGCCCTGGGTTCGAGTCCCAGCCTGAACGAAAATCTTCAATGTATACTTTTAGTTTCTAATTTGAAATTTCTTCTTCTTTTTTTTTTAATTTTTCTCTTTTGCGAATATTGATTATTTACGTAGGGAGAAAAATTCTGAGTCAGTTTAATTATTCGACCTGTAAATTTCAAAGTGTTTGAATCAATAATTACCAAGGTGCATTTTTTGTTTTTATTATATTTAAGACTTCCATCGACAAAGCTCCGATAGCCTAATGGCTAGACCGTTGGGTTCCAAGCGCGTGGTACTGGGTTCGAGTCCCGGCCGGAACGAAAATCTTCCATGTATATATTTCTCTTCTAATTTGAAGATTCTTTTTTTTTCAATTTCTTTCTTTTGCAAATATGGATTATTTATGTACGGAAGAAAATTCTGAGTCAGTTTAATCATTCGACCTTTAGATTTCAAAGATTTTAGATCAATAATTACTAAGGTGCATTTTTTGTTTTTATTATAATTAAGACACCGATCAACAGAGATCCGATAGTATATTGGCGAGAGCGTTGGGCTTCCATGAGTGTCGCCCTGGGTTCAAATCCCAGCCGGAAAGGAAATCTTAAATGCAAATATTTTTTTCTAATTTTATAATTTTTTTTTTTCCCTTTTGCGAAGTCAGTCAGTCAGTCTGACAGTCAATCAGTCAAGCACTCAGTCATTCAGTCTCAGTCAGTCAGTCCAGTCAGTCAGTCACTCAGTCAGTCAGTTAGTCCTTCAGCCAGTCAGTCAAGCAGTCAGTCATTTAGTCTCAGTCAGTCAGTCATTCAGTCAGTCAGTCAGTCAGGCAGTCAGTCAGTCAGTCAGTCGGTCAGTCCTGTGCAGTCAGTTAGTCACTAAAGCAGTCAGTCAGTCTCAGTCAGTCAGTCAGTCAGTCAGTCCAGTCCAGACTCAGTCAGTCAGTCAGTCAGTCTCGGTCAGTCAGTCAGTCAGTCATTCAGTCAGTCAGTCAGTCAGGCAGTCAGTCAGTCGGTCAGCCTTATTCAGTCAGTCTTTCAGTCAGTCAGTCAGTCAGCCTTATTCAGTCAGTCTGTCAGTCATCCTTATTCAGTCAGTCTGTCAGTCAGTCAGTCGGTCAGTCCTGTCCAGTCAGTTAGTCAGTCAAGCAGTCAGTCAGGTAGTCAAGCAGTCAGTCAGTCAGTGTCAGTCAGCCATTTAGTCATTCAGTCAGTCAGTGAAATAGCCAGTCAGAGAGTCAAGCAGTCAGTCAGTCAGTCTCAGTCAGTCAGTTAGTCAGTCAGTCAGTCAGTCAGTCAGTCAGTCCAGTCTCAGTCAGTCAGGCAGTTAGTCTTCAGTCTCGGTCAGTCAGTGAGTCAGTCAGTCAGTGAGTCAGTCTGTCAGTCAGGCAGTATCAGTCAGGCAGTAAGACTCCGCTCGACAGAACTCCGATAGCCTAATGGCTAGACCGCTGGTCTTCCAAGCGAGTGGCCTGGGTTCGAGTATCAGCCGGAGCGAATATCTTCAATGTATATATTTCTTTTCTAATTTGAAAATTCTTTTTTTTTTTCAATTTCTTTCCTTTGCAATTATTGATTATTTATGTAGGGAAGAAAATTCTGAGTCAAATTAATTTTTCGACACGAAGATTTCAAAGTGTTTAAATAAACAATTACCAAGGTGCATTTTTTGTTTTTATTATATTTAAAACTCCCACCGACAGAGATCCCATAGACTAATGGCTAGAGTGTTAGGCTTCCAAGCGAGTGGCCCTGGGTTCGAGTCCCAGCCTGAACGAAAATCTTCAATGTATACTTTTAGTTTCTAATTTGAAATTTCTTCTTCTTTTTTTTTTAATTTTTCTCTTTTGCGAATATTGATTATTTATGTAGGGAGAAAAATTCTGAGTCAGTTTAATTATTCGACCTGTAAATTTCAAAGTGTTTGAATCAATAATTACCAAGGTGCATTTTTTGTTTTTATTATATTTAAGACTTCCACCGACAGAGCTCCGATAGCCTAATGGCTAGACCGTTGGGTTCCTAGCGCGTGGTACTGGGTTCGAGTCCCGGCCGGAAAGGAAATCTTAAATGCAAATATTTTTTTCTAATTTTATAATTCTTTTTTTTTATTTTTACCTTTTGCGAAGTCAGTCAGTCAGTCTGACAGTCAATCAGTCAAGCACTCAGTCATTCAGTCTCAGTCAGTCAGTCCAGTCAGTCAGTCACTCAGTCAGTCAGTTAGTCCTTCAGCAAGTCAGTCAAGCAGTCAGTCATTTAGTCTCAGTCAGTCAGTCATTCTGTCAGTCAGTCAGTCAGGCAGTCAGTCAGTCAGTCAGTCGGTCAGTCCTGTGCAGTCAGTTAGTCACTAAAGCAGTCAGTCAGTCTCAGTCAGTCAGTCAGTCAGTCAGTCCAGTCCAGTCTCAGTCAGTCAGTCAGTCAGTCTCGGTCAGTCAGTCAGTCAGTCATTCAGTCAGTCAGTCAGTCAGGCAGTCAGTCAGTCGGTCAGCCTTATTCAGTCAGTCTGTCAGTCATCCTTATTCAGTCAGTCTGTCAGTCAGTCAGTCGGTCAGTCCTGTCCAGTCAGTTAGTCAGTCAAGCAGTCAGTCAGGTAGTCAAGCAGTCAGTCAGTCAGTGTCAGTCAGTCATTTAGTCATTCAGTCAGTCAGTGAGTCAGTCTGTCAGTCAGGCAGTATCAGTCAGGCAGTAAGACTCCGCTCGACAGAACTCCGATAGCCTAATGGCTAGACCGCTGGTCTTCCAAGCGAGTGGTCTGGCTTCGAGTCCCAGCCGGAGCGAATATCTTCAATGTATATATTTCTTTTCTAATTTGAAAATTATTTTTTTTTTCAATTTCTTTCCTTTGCAATTATTGATTATTTATGTAGGGAAGAAAATTCTGAGTCAGTTTAATTTTTCGACACGAAGATTTCAAAGTGTTTAAATAAACAATTACCAAGGTGCATTTTTTGTTTTTATTATATTTAAAACTCCCACCGACAGAGCTCCCATAGACTAATGGCTAGAGTGTTAGGCTTCCAAGCGAGTGGCCCTGGGTTCGAGTCCCAGCCTGAACGAAAATCTTCAATGTATACTTTTAGTTTCTAATTTGAAATTTCTTCTTCTTTTTTTTTTTAATTTTTCTCTTTTGCGAATATTGATTATTTATGTAGGGAGAAAAATTCTGAGTCAGTTTAATTATTCGACCTGTAAATTTCAAAGTGTTTGAATCAATAATTACCAAGGTGCATTTTTTGTTTTTATTATATTTAAGACTTCCATCGACAGAGCTCCGAAAGCCTAATGGCTAGACCGTTGGGTTCCTAGCGCGTGGTACTGGGTTCGAGTCCCGGCCGGAAAGGAAATCTTAAATGCAAATATTTTTTTCTAATTTTATAATTCTTTTTTTTTTATTTTTCCCTTTTGCGAAGTCAGTCAGTCAGTCTGACAGTCAATCAGTCAAGCACTCAGTCATTCAGTCTCAGTCAGTCAGTCCAGTCAGTCAGTCACTCAGTCAGTCAGTTAGTCCTTCAGCCAGTCAGTCAAGCAGTCAGTCATTTAGTCTCAGTCAGTCAGTCATTCAGTCAGTCAGGCAGTCAGTCAGTCAGTCAGTCGGTCAGTCCTGTGCAGTCAGTTAGTCACTAAAGCAGTCAGTCAGTCTCAGTCAGTCAGTCAGTCAGTCAGTCCAGTCCAGTCTCAGTCAGTCAGTCAGTCAGTCTCGGTCAGTCAGTCAGTCAGTCAGTCAGTCAGTCAGGCAGTCAGTCAGTCGGTCAGCCTTATTCAGTCAGTCTGTCAGTCAGTCAGTCAGCCTTATTCAGTCAGTCAGTCAGTCAGCCTTATTCAGTCAGTCTGTCAGTCAGTCAGTCGGTCAGTCCTGTCCAGTCAGTTAGTCAGTCAAGCAGTCAGTCAGGTAGTCAAGCAGTCAGTCAGTCAGTGTCAGTCAGTCATTTAGTCATTCAGTCAGTCAGTGAAATAGCCAGTCAGAGAGTCAAGCAGTCAGTCAGTCAGTCTCAGTCAGTCAGTTAGTCAGTCAGTCAGTCAGTCAGTCAGTCAGTCCAGTCTCAGTCAGTCAGGCAGTTAGTCAGTCAGTCTCGGTCAGTCAGTGAGTCAGTCAGTCAGTATCAGTCAGTCAGTGAGTCAGTCTGTCAGTCAGGCAGTATCAGTCAGGCAGTAAGACTCCGCTCGACAGAACTCCGATAGCCTAATGGCTAGACCGCTGGTCTTCCAAGCGAGTGGCCTGGGTTCGAGTCCCAGCCGGAGCGAATATCTTCAATGTATATATTTCTTTTCTAATTTGAAAATTCTTTTTTTTTTTTTCAATTTCTTTCCTTTGCAATTATTGATTATTTATGTAGGGAAGAAAATTCTGAGTCAGTTTAATTTTTCGACACGAAGATTTCAAAGTGTTTAAATAAACAATTACCAAGGTGCATTTTTTGTTTTTATTATATTTAAAACTCCCACCGACAGAGCTCCCATAGACTAATGGCTAGAGTGTTAGGCTTCCAAGCGAGTGGCCCTGGGTTCGAGTCCCAGCCTGAACGAAAATCTTCAATGTATACTTTTAGTTTCTAATTTGAAATTTCTTCTTCTTTTTTTTTAATTTTTCTCTTTTGCGAATATTGATTATTTATGTAGGGAGAAAAATTCTGAGTCAGTTTAATTACTCGACCTGTAAATTTCAAAGTGTTTGAATCAATAATTACCAAGGTGCATTTTTTGTTTTTATTATATTTAAGACTTCCATCGACAGAGCTCCGATAGCCTAATGGCTAGACCGTTGGGTTCCAAGCGCGTGGTACTGGGTTCGAGTCCCGGCCGGAACAAAAATCTTCCATGTATATATTTCTCTTCTAATTTGAAGATTCTTTTTTTTTTCAATTTCTTTCTTTTGCAAATATGGATTATTTATGTAGGGAAGAAAATTCTGAGTCAGTTTAATTTTTCGACACGAAGATTTCAAAGTGTTTAAATAAACAATTACCAAGGTGCATTTTTTGTTTTTATTATAATTAAGACACCGATCAACAGAGATCCGATAGTATATTGGCGAGAGCGTTGGGCTTCCATGAGTGTCGCCCTGGGTTCAAATCCCAGCCGGAAAGGAAATCTTAAATGCAAATATTTTTTTCTAATTTTATAATTCTTTTTTTTTATTTTTCCCTTTTGCGAAGTCAGTCAGTCAGTCTGACAGTCAATCAGTCAAGCACTCAGTCATTCAGTCTCAGTCAGTCAGTCCAGTCAGTCAGTCACTCAGTCAGTCAGTTAGTCCTTCAGCCAGTCAGTCAAGCAGTCAGTCATTTAGTCTCAGTCAGTCAGTCATTCAGTCAGTCAGTCAGTCAGGCAGTCAGTCAGTCAGTCAGTCGGTCAGTCCTGTGCAGTCAGTTAGTCACTAAAGCAGTCAGTCAGTCTCGTCAGTCAGTCAGTCAGTCAGTCCAGTCCAGTCTCAGTCAGTCAGTCAGTCAGTCAGTCATTCAGTCAGTCAGTCAGTCAGGCAGTCAGTCAGTCGGTCAGCCTTATTCAGTCAGTCTTTCAGTCAGTCAGTCAGTCAGCCTTATTCAGTCAGTCTGTCAGTCATCCTTATTCAGTCAGTCTGTCAGTCAGTCAGTCGGTCAGTCCTGTCCAGTCAGTTAGTCAGTCAAGCAGTCAGTCAGGTAGTCAAGCAGTCAGTCAGTCAGTGTCAGTCAGCCATTTAGTCATTCAGTCAGTCAGTGAAATAGCCAGTCAGAGAGTCAAGCAGTCAGTCAGTCAGTCTCAGTCAGTCAGTTAGTCAGTCAGTCAGTCAGTCAGTCAGTCAGTCAGTCCAGTCTCAGTCAGTCAGGCAGTTAGTCTTCAGTCTCGGTCAGTCAGTGAGTCAGTCAGTCAGTGAGTCAGTCTGTCAGTCAGGCAGTATCGGTCAGGCAGTAAGACTCCGCTCGACAGAACTCCGATAGCCTAATGGCTAGACCGCTGGTCTTCCAAGCGAGTGGCCTGGGTTCGAGTATCAGCCGGAGCGAATATCTTCAATGTATATATTTCTTTTCTAATTTGAAAATTCTTTTTTTTTTCAATTTCTTTCCTTTGCAATTATTGATTATTTATGTAGGGAAGAAAATTCTGAGTCAGTTTAATTTTTCGACACGAAGATTTCAAAGTGTTTAAATAAACAATTACCAAGGTGCATTTTTTGTTTTTATTATATTTAAAACTCCCACCGACAGAGATCCCATAGACTAATGGCTAGAGTGTTAGGCTTCCAAGCGAGTGGCCCTGGGTTCGAGTCCCAGCCTGAACGAAAATCTTCAATGTATACTTTTAGTTTCTAATTTGAAATTTCTTCTTCTTTTTTTTTTAATTTTTCTCTTTTGCGAATATTGATTATTTATGTAGGGAGAAAAATTCTGAGTCAGTTTAATTATTCGACCTGTAAATTTCAAAGTGTTTGAATCAATAATTACCAAGGTGCATTTTTTGTTTTTATTATATTTAAGACTTCCACCGACAGAGCTCCGATAGCCTAATGGCTAGACCGTTGGGTTCCTAGCGCGTGGTACTGGGTTCGAGTCCCGGCCGGAAAGGAAATCTTAAATGCAAATATTTTTTTCTAATTTTATAATTCTTTTTTTTTATTTTTACCTTTTGCGAAGTCAGTCAGTCAGTCTGACAGTCAATCAGTCAAGCACTCAGTCATTCAGTCTCAGTCAGTCAGTCCAGTCAGTCAGTCACTCAGTCAGTCAGTTAGTCCTTCAGCAAGTCAGTCAAGCAGTCAGTCATTTAGTCTCAGTCAGTCAGTCATTCAGTCAGTCAGTCAGTCAGGCAGTCAGTCAGTCAGTCAGTCGGTCAGTCCTGTGCAGTCAGTTAGTCACTAAAGCAGTCAGTCAGTCTCAGTCAGTCAGTCAGTCAGTCAGTCCAGTCCAGTCTCAGTCAGTCAGTCAGTCAGTCTCGGTCAGTCAGTCAGGCAGTCAGTCAGTCGGTCAGCCTTATTCAGTCAGTCTGTCAGTCAGTCAGTCAGTCAGCCTTATTCAGTCAGTCTGTCAGTCATCCTTATTCAGTCAGTCTGTCAGTCAGTCAGTCGGTCAGTCCTGTCCAGTCAGTTAGTCAGTCAAGCAGTCAGTCAGGTAGTCAAGCAGTCAGTCAGTCAGTGTCAGTCAGTCATTTAGTCATTCAGTCAGTCAGTGAGTCAGTCTGTCAGTCAGGCAGTATCAGTCAGGCAGTAAGACTCCGCTCGACAGAGCTCCGATAGCCTAATGGCTAGACCGTTGGGTTCCTAGCGCGTGGTACTGGGTTCGAGTCCCGGCCGGAAAGGAAATCTTAAATGCAAATATTTTTTTCTAATTTTATAATTCTTTTTTTTTATTTTTACCTTTTGCGAAGTCAGTCAGTCAGTCTGACAGTCAATCAGTCAAGCACTCAGTCATTCAGTCTCAGTCAGTCAGTCCAGTCAGTCAGTCACTCAGTCAGTCAGTTAGTCCTTCAGCAAGTCAGTCAAGCAGTCAGTCATTTAGTCTCAGTCAGTCAGTCATTCAGTCAGTCAGTCAGTCAGGCAGTCAGTCAGTCAGTCAGTCGGTCAGTCCTGTGCAGTCAGTTAGTCACTAAAGCAGTCAGTCAGTCTCAGTCAGTCAGTCAGTCAGTCAGTCCAGTCCAGTCTCAGTCAGTCAGTCAGTCAGTCTCGGTCAGTCAGTCAGTCAGTCATTCAGTCAGTCAGTCAGTCAGGCAGTCAGTCAGTCGGTCAGCCTTATTCAGTCAGTCTGTCAGTCAGTCAGTCAGTCAGCCTTATTCAGTCAGTCTGTCAGTCATCCTTATTCAGTCAGTCTGTCAGTCAGTCAGTCGGTCAGTCCTGTCCAGTCAGTTAGTCAGTCAAGCAGTCAGTCAGGTAGTCAAGCAGTCAGTCAGTCAGTGTCAGTCAGTCATTTAGTCATTCAGTCAGTCAGTGAGTCAGTCTGTCAGTCAGGCAGTATCAGTCAGGCAGTAAGACTCCGCTCGACAGAACTCCAATAGCCTAATGGCTAGACCGCTGGTCTTCCAAGCGAGTGGCCTGGGTTCGAGTCCCAGCCGGAGCGAATATCTTCAATGTATATATTTCTTTTCTAATTTGAAATTTTTTTTTTTTTTTCAATTTCTTTCCTTTGCAATTATTGATTATTTATGTAGGGAAGAAAATTCTGAGTCAGTTTAATTTTTCGACACGAAGATTTCAAAGTGTTTAAATAAACAATTACCAAGGTGCATTTTTTGTTTTTATTATATTTAAAACTCCCACCGACAGAGCTCCCATAGACTAATGGCTAGAGTGTTAGGCTTCCAAGCGAGTGGCCCTGGGTTCGAGTCCCAGCCTGAACGAAAATCTTCAATGTAAACTTTTAGTTTCTAATTTGAAATTTCTTCTTCTTTTTTTTTTAATTTTTCTCTTTTGCGAATATTGATTATTTATGTAGGGAGAAAAATTCTGAGTCAGTTTAATTATTCGACCTGTAAATTTCAAAGTGTTTGAATCAATAATTACCAAGATGCATTTTTTGTTTTTATTATATTTAAGACTTCCATCGACAGAGCTCCGATAGCCTAATGGCTAGACCGTTGGGTTCCTAGCGCGTGGTACTGGGTTCGAGTCCCGGCCGGAAAGGAAATCTTAAATGCAAATATTTTTTTCTAATTTTATAATTCTTTTTTTTTTTATTTTTCCCTTTTGCGAAGTCAGTCAGTCAGTCTGACAGTCAATCAGTCAAGCACTCAGTCATTCAGTCTCAGTCAGTCAGTCCAGTCAGTCAGTCACTCAGTCAGTCAGTTAGTCCTTCAGCCAGTCAGTCAAGCAGTCAGTCATTTAGTCTCAGTCAGTCAGTCATTCAGTCAGTCAGTCAGTCAGGCAGTCAGTCAGTCAGTCAGTCGGTCAGTCCTGTGCAGTCAGTTAGTCAATAAAGCAGTCAGTCAGTCTCAGTCAGTCAGTCAGTCAGTCAGTCCAGTCCAGTCTCAGTCAGTCAGTCAGTCAGTCTCGGTCAGTCAGTCAGTCAGTCAGTCAGTCAGTCAGGCAGTCAGTCAGTCGGTCAGCCTTATTCAGTCAGTCAGTCAGTCAGCCTTATTCAGTCAGTCTGTCAGTCAGTCAGTCGGTCAGTCCTGTCCAGTCAGTTAGTCAGTCAAGCAGTCAGTCAGGTAGTCAAGCAGTCAGTCAGTCAGTGTCAGTCAGTCATTTAGTCATTCAGTCAGTCAGTGAAATAGCCAGTCAGAGAGTCAAGCAGTCAGTCAGTCAGTCTCAGTCAGTCAGTTAGTCAGTCAGTCAGTCAGTCAGTCAGTCAGTCCAGTCTCAGTCAGTCAGGCAGTTAGTCAGTCAGTCTCGGTCAGTCAGTGAGTCAGTCAGTCAGTATCAGTCAGTCAGTGAGTCAGTCTGTCAGTCAGGCAGTATCAGTCAGGCAGTAAGACTCCGCTCGACAGAACTCCGATAGCCTGATGGCTAGACCGCTGGTCTTCCAAGCGAGTGGCCTGGGTTCGAGTCCCAGCCGGAGCGAATATCTTCAATGTATATATTTCTTTTCTAATTTGAAAATTCTTTTTTTTTTTCAATTTCTTTCCTTTGCAATTATTGATTATTTATGTAGGGAAGAAAATTCTGAGTCAGTTTAATTTTTCGACACGAAGATTTCAAAGTGTTTAAATAAACAATTACCAAGGTGCATTTTTTGTTTTTATTATATTTAAAACTCCCACCGACAGAGCTCCCATAGACTAATGGCTAGAGTGTTAGGCTTCCAAGCGAGTGGCCCTGGGTTCGAGTCCCAGCCTGAACGAAAATCTTCAATGTATACTTTTAGTTTCTAATTTGAAATTTCTTCTTCTTTTTTTTAAATTTTTCTCTTTTGCGAATATTGATTATTTATGTAGGGAGAAAAATTCTGAGTCAGTTTAATTACTCGACCTGTAAATTTCAAAGTGTTTGAATCAATAATTACCAAGGTGCATTTTTTGTTTTTATTATATTTAAGACTTCCATCGACAGAGCTCCGATAGCCTAATGGCTAGACCGTTGGGTTCCTAGCGCGTGGTACTGGGTTCGAGTCCCGGCCGGAACAAAAATCTTCCATGTATATATTTCTCTTCTAATTTGAAGATTCTTTTTTTTTTCAATTTCTTTCTTTTGCAAATATGGATTATTTATGTAGGGAAGAAAATTCTGAGTCAGTTTAATTTTTCGACACGAAGATTTCAAAGTGTTTAAATAAACAATTACCAAGGTGCATTTTTTGTTTTTATTATAATTAAGACACCGATCAACAGAGATCCGATAGTATATTGGCGAGAGCGTTGGGCTTCCATGAGTGTCGCCCTGGGTTCAAATCCCAGCCGGAAAGGAAATCTTAAATGCAAATATTTTTTTCTAATTTTATAATTCTTTTTTTTTATTTTTCCCTTTTGCGAAGTCAGTCAGTCAGTCTGACAGTCAATCAGTCAAGCACTCAGTCATTCAGTCTCAGTCAGTCAGTCCAGTCAGTCAGTCACTCAGTCAGTCAGTTAGTCCTTCAGCCAGTCAGTCAAGCAGTCAGTCATTTAGTCTCAGTCAGTCAGTCATTCAGTCAGTCAGTCAGTCAGGCAGTCAGTCAGTCAGTCAGTCGGTCAGTCCTGTGCAGTCAGTTAGTCACTAAAGCAGTCAGTCAGTCTCGTCAGTCAGTCAGTCAGTCAGTCCAGTCCAGTCTCAGTCAGTCAGTCAGTCAGTCAGTCATTCAGTCAGTCAGTCAGTCAGGCAGTCAGTCAGTCGGTCAGCCTTATTCAGTCAGTCTGTCAGTCAGTCAGTCAGTCAGCCTTATTCAGTCAGTCTGTCAGTCATCCTTATTCAGTCAGTCTGTCAGTCAGTCAGTCGGTCAGTCCTGTCCAGTCAGTTAGTCAGTCAAGCAGTCAGTCAGGTAGTCAAGCAGTCAGTCAGTCAGTGTCAGTCAGTCATTTAGTCATTCAGTCAGTCAGTGAAATAGCCAGTCAGAGAGTCAAGCAGTCAGTCAGTCAGTCTCAGTCAGTCAGTTAGTCAGTCAGTCAGTCAGTCAGTCCAGTCTCAGTCAGTCAGGCAGTTAGTCAGTCAGTCTCGGTCAGTCAGTGAGTCAGTCAGTCAGTATCAGTCAGTCAGTGAGTCAGTCTGTCAGTCAGGCAGTATCAGTCAGGCAGTAAGACTCCGCTCGACAGAACTCCGATAGCCTAATGGCTAGACCGCTGGTCTTCCAAGCGAGTGGCCTGGGTTCGAGTCCCTGCCGGAGCGAATATCTTCAATGTATATATTTCTTTTCTAATTTGAAAATTCTTTTTTTTTCAATTTCTTTCCTTTGCAATTATTGATAATTTATGCAGGGAAGAAAATTCTGAGTCAGTTTAATTTTTCGACACAAAGATTTCAAAGTGTTTAAATAAACAATTACCAAGGTGCATTTATTGTTTTTATTATATTTAAAACTCCCACCGACAGAGCTACCATAGACTAATGGCTAGAGTGTTAGGCTTCCAAGCGAGTGGCCCTGGGTTCGAGTCCCAGCCTGAACGAAAATCTTCAATGTATACTTTTAGTTTCTAATTTGAAATTTCTTCTTCTTTTTTTTTTAATTTTTCTCTTTTGCGAATATTGATTATTTATGTAGGGAGAAAAATTCTGAGTCAGTTTAATTATTCGACCTGTAAATTTCAAAGTGTTTGAATCAATAATTACCAAGGTGCATTTTTTGTTTTTATTATATTTAAGACTTCCATCGACAGAGCTCCGATAGCCTAATGGCTAGACCGTTGGGTTCCTAGCGCGTGGTACTGGGTTCGAGTCCCGGCCGGAAAGGAAATCTTAAATGCAAAAATTTTTTTCTAATTTTATAATTCTTTTTTTTTATTTTTCCCTTTTGCGAAGTCAGTCAGTCAGTCTGACAGTCAATCAGTCAAGCACTCAGTCATTCAGTCTCAGTCAGTCAGTCCAGTCAGTCAGTCACTCAGTCAGTCAGTTAGTCCTTCAGCCAGTCAGTCAAGCAGTCAGTCATTTAGTCTCAGTCAGTCAGTCATTCAGTCAGTCAGTCAGTCAGGCAGTCAGTCAGTCAGTCAGTCGGTCAGTCCTGTGCAGTCAGTTAGTCACTAAAGCAGTCAGTCAGTCTCAGTCAGTCAGTCATTCAGTCAGTCAGTCAGTCAGGCAGTCAGTCAGTCAGTCAGTCGGTCAGTCCTGTGCAGTCAGTTAGTCACTAAAGCAGTCAGTCAGTCTCAGTCAGTCAGTCAGTCAGTCATTCCAGTCCAGTCTCAGTCAGTCAGTCAGTCAGTCTCGGTCAGTCAGTCAGTCAGTCATTCAGTCAGTCAGTCAGCCTTATTCAGTCAGTCTGTCAGTCAGTCAGTCGGTCAGTCCTGTCCAGTCAGTTAGTCAGTCAAGCAGTCAGTCAGGTAGTCAAGCAGTCAGTCAGTCAGTGTCAGTCAGTCATTTAGTCATTCAGTCAGTCAGTGAAATAGCCAGTCAGAGAGTCAAGCAGTCAGTCAGTCAGTCTCAGTCAGTCAGTTAGTCAGTCAGTCAGTCAGTCAGTCAGTCATTCCAGTCTCAGTCAGTCAGGCAGTTAGTCAGTCAGTCTCGGTCAGTCAGTGAGTCAGTCAGTCAGTATCAGTCAGTCAGTGAGTCAGTCTGTCAGTCAGGCAGTATCAGTCAGGCAGTAAGACTCCGCTCGACAGAACTCCGATAGCCTAATGGCTAGACCGCTGGTCTTCCAAGCGAGTGGCCTGGGTTCGAGTCCCAGCCGGAGCGAATATCTTCAATGTATATATTTCTTTTCTAATTTGAAAATTCTTTTTTTTTTCAATTTCTTTCCTTTGCAATTATTGATTATTTATGTAGGGAAGAAAATTCTGAGTCAGTTTAATTTTTCGACACGAAGATTTCAAAGTGTTTAAATAAACAATTACCAAGGTGCATTTTTTGTTTTTATTATATTTAAAACTCCCACCGACAGAGCTCCCATAGACTAATGGCTAGAGTGTTAGGCTTCCAAGCGAGTGGCCCTGGGTTCGAGTCCCAGCCTGAACGAAAATCTTCAATGTATACTTTTAGTTTCTAATTTGAAATTTCTTCTTCTTTTTTTTTTAATTTTTCTCTTTTGCGAATATTGATTATTTATGTAGGGAGAAAAATTCTGAGTCAGTTTAATTATTCGACCTGTAAATTTCAAAGTGTTTGAATCAATAATTACCAAGGTGCATTTTTTGTTTTTATTATATTTAAGACTTCCATCGACAGAGCTCCGATAGCCTAATGGCTAGACCGTTGGGTTCCAAGCGCGGGGTACTGGGTTCGAGTCCCGGCCGGAACGAAAATCTTAAATGCAAATATTTTTTTCTAATTTTATAATTCTTTTTTTTTATTTTTCCCTTTTGCGAAGTCAGTCAGTCAGTCTGACAGTCAATCAGTCAAGCACTCAGTCATTCAGTCTCAGTCAGTCAGTCCAGTCAGTCAGTCACTCAGTCAGTCAGTTAGTCCTTCAGCCAGTCAGTCAAGCAGTCAGTCATTTAGTCTCAGTCAGTCAGTCAGTCAGTCAGTCAGGCAGTCAGTCAGTCAGTCAGTCGGTCAGTCCTGTGCAGTCAGTTAGTCACTAAAGCAGTCAGTCAGTCTCAGTCAGTCAGTCAGTCAGTCAGTCCAGTCCAGTCTCAGTCAGTCAGTCAGTCAGTCTCGGTCAGTCAGTCAGTCAGTCAGTCAGTCAGTCAGGCAGTCAGTCAGTCGGTCAGCCTTATTCAGTCAGTCTGTCAGTCAGTCAGTCAGTCAGCCTTATTCAGTCAGTCTGTCAGTCATCCTTATTCAGTCAGTCTGTCAGTCAGTCAGTCGGTCAGTCCTGTCCAGTCAGTTAGTCAGTCAAGCAGTCAGTCAGGTAGTCAAGCAGTCAGTCAGTCAGTGTCAGTCAGTCATTTAGTCATTCAGTCAGTCAGTGAAATAGCCAGTCAGAGAGTCAAGCAGTCAGTCAGTCAGTCTCAGTCAGTCAGTTAGTCAGTCAGTCAGTCAGTCCAGTCTCAGTCAGTCAGGCAGTTAGTCAGTCAGTCTCGGTCAGTCAGTGAGTCAGTCAGTCAGTATCATTCAGTCAGTGAGTCAGTCTGTCAGTCAGGCAGTATCAGTCAGGCAGTAAGACTCCGCTCGACAGAACTCCGATAGCCTAATGGCTAGACCGCTGGTCTTCCAAGCGAGTGGCCTGGGTTCGAGTCCCAGCCGGAGCGAATATCTTCAATGTATATATTTCTTTTCTAATTTGAAAATTCTTTTTTTTTTTCAATTTCTTTCCTTTGCAATTATTGATTATTTATGTAGGGAAGAAAATTCTGAGTCAGTTTAATTTTTCGACACGAAGATTTCAAAGTGTTTAAATAAACAATTACCAAGGTGCATTTTTTGTTTTTATTATAATTAAGACACCGATCAACAGAGATCCGATAGTATATTGGCGAGAGCGTTGGGCTTCCATGAGTGTCGCCCTGGGTTCAAATCCCAGCCGGAAAGGAAATCTTAAATGCAAATATTTTTTTCTAATTTTATAATTCTTTTTTTTTTATTTTTCCCTTTTGCGAAGTCAGTCAGTCAGTCTGACAGTCAATCAGTCAAGCACTCAGTCATTCAGTCTCAGTCAGTCAGTCCAGTCAGTCAGTCACTCAGTCAGTCAGTTAGTCCTTCAGCCAGTCAGTCAAGCAGTCAGTCATTTAGTCTCAGTCAGTCAGTCATTCAGTCAGTCAGTCAGTCAGGCAGTCAGTCAGTCAGTCAGTCGGTCAGTCCTGTGCAGTCAGTTAGTCACTAAAGCAGTCAGTCAGTCTCGTCAGTCAGTCAGTCAGTCAGTCCAGTCCAGTCTCAGTCAGTCAGTCAGTCAGTCAGTCATTCAGTCAGTCAGTCAGTCAGGCAGTCAGTCAGTCGGTCAGCCTTATTCAGTCAGTCTGTCAGTCAGTCAGTCAGTCAGCCTTATTCAGTCAGTCTGTCAGTCATCCTTATTCAGTCAGTCTGTCAGTCAGTCAGTCGGTCAGTCCTGTCCAGTCAGTTAGTCAGTCAAGCAGTCAGTCAGGTAGTCAAGCAGTCAGTCAGTCAGTGTCAGTCAGTCATTTAATCAGTCAGTCAGTCAGTCAGTCCAGTCTCAGTCAGTCAGGCAGTTAGTCAGTCAGTCTCGGTCAGTCAGTGAGTCAGTCAGTCAGTATCAGTCAGTCAGTGAGTCAGTCTGTCAGTCAGGCAGTATCAGTCAGGCAGTAAGACTCCGCTCGACAGAACTCCGATAGCCTAATGGCTAGACCGCTGGTCTTCCAAGCGAGTGGCCTGGGTTCGAGTCCCAGCCGGAGCGAATATCTTCAATGTATATATTTCTTTTCTAATTTGAAAATTCTTTTTTTTTCAATTTCTTTCCTTTGCAATTATTGATAATTTATGTAGGGAAGAAAATTCTGAGTCAGTTTAATTTTTCGACACGAAGATTTCAAAGTGTTTAAATAAACAATTACCAAGGTGCATTTATTGTTTTTATTATATTTAAAACTCCCACCGACAGAGCTACCATAGACTAATGGCTAGAGTGTTAGGCTTCCAAGCGAGTGGCCCTGGGTTCGAGTCCCAGCCTGAACGAAAATCTTCAATGTATACTTTTAGTTTCTAATTTGAAATTTCTTCTTCTTTTTTTTTTAATTTTTCTCTTTTGCGAATATTGATTATTTATGTAGGGAGAAAAATTCTGAGTCAGTTTAATTATTCGACCTGTAAATTTCAAAGTGTTTGAATCAATAATTACCAAGGTGCATTTTTTGTTTTTATTATATTTAAGACTTCCATCGACAGAGCTCCGATAGCCTAATGGCTAGACCGTTGGGTTCCTAGCGCGTGGTACTGGGTTCGAGTCCCGGCCGGAAAGGAAATCTTAAATGCAAAAATTTTTTTCTAATTTTATAATTCTTTTTTTTTATTTTTCCCTTTTGCGAAGTCAGTCAGTCAGTCTGACAGTCAATCAGTCAAGCACTCAGTCATTCAGTCTCAGTCAGTCAGTCCAGTCAGTCAGTCACTCAGTCAGTCAGTTAGTCCTTCAGCCAGTCAGTCAAGCAGTCAGTCATTTAGTCTCAGTCAGTCAGTCATTCAGTCAGTCAGTCAGTCAGGCAGTCAGTCAGTCAGTCAGTCGGTCAGTCCTGTGCAGTCAGTTAGTCACTAAAGCAGTCAGTCAGTCTCAGTCAGTCAGTCAGTCAGTCATTCCAGTCCAGTCTCAGTCAGTCAGTCAGTCAGTCTCGGTCAGTCAGTCAGTCAGTCATTCAGTCAGTCAGTCAGCCTTATTCAGTCAGTCTGTCAGTCAGTCAGTCGGTCAGTCCTGTCCAGTCAGTTAGTCAGTCAAGCAGTCAGTCAGGTAGTCAAGCAGTCAGTCAGTCAGTGTCAGTCAGTCATTTAGTCATTCAGTCAGTCAGTGAAATAGCCAGTCAGAGAGTCAAGCAGTCAGTCAGTCAGTCTCAGTCAGTCAGTTAGTCAGTCAGTCAGTCAGTCAGTCAGTCATTCCAGTCTCAGTCAGTCAGGCAGTTAGTCAGTCAGTCTCGGTCAGTCAGTGAGTCAGTCAGTCAGTATCAGTCAGTCAGTGAGTCAGTCTGTCAGTCAGGCAGTATCAGTCAGGCAGTAAGACTCCGCTCGACAGAACTCCGATAGCCTAATGGCTAGACCGCTGGTCTTCCAAGCGAGTGGCCTGGGTTCGAGTCCCAGCCGGAGCGAATATCTTCAATGTATATATTTCTTTTCTAATTTGAAAATTCTTTTTTTTTTCAATTTCTTTCCTTTGCAATTATTGATTATTTATGTAGGGAAGAAAATTCTGAGTCAGTTTAATTTTTCGACACGAAGATTTCAAAGTGTTTAAATAAACAATTACCAAGGTGCATTTTTTGTTTTTATTATATTTAAAACTCCCACCGACAGAGCTCCCATAGACTAATGGCTAGACCGTTGGGTTCCAAGCGCGTGGTACTGGGTTCGAGTCCCGGCCGGAACGAAAATCTTCCATGTATATATTTCTCTTCTAATTTGAAGATTCTTTTTTTTTTCAATTTCTTTCTTTTGCAAATATGGATTATTTATGTACGGAAGAAAATTCTGAGTCAGTTTAATCATTCGACCTTTAGATTTCAAAGATTTTAGATCAATAATTACTAAGGTGCATTTTTTGTTTTTATTATAATTAAGACACCGATCAACAGAGATCCGATAGTATATTGGCGAGAGCGTTGGGCTTCCATGAGTGTCGCCCTGGGTTCAAATCCCAGCCGGAAAGGAAATCTTAAATGCAAATATTTTTTTCTAATTTTATAATTCTTTTTTTTTATTTTTCCCTTTTGCGAAGTCAGTCAGTCAGTCTGACAGTCAATCAGTCAAGCACTCAGTCATTCAGTCTCAGTCAGTCAGTCCAGTCAGTCAGTCACTCAGTCAGTCAGTTAGTCCTTCAGCCAGTCAGTCAAGCAGTCAGTCATTTAGTCTCAGTCAGTCAGTCATTCAGTCAGTCAGTCAGTCAGGCAGTCAGTCAGTCAGTCAGTCGGTCAGTCCTGTGCAGTCAGTTAGTCACTAAAGCAGTCAGTCAGTCTCAGTCAGTCAGTCAGTCAGTCAGTCCAGTCCAGTCTCAGTCAGTCAGTCAGTCAGTCTCGGTCAGTCAGTCAGTCAGTCATTCAGTCAGTCAGTCAGTCAGGCAGTCAGTCAGTCGGTCAGCCTTATTCAGTCAGTCTGTCAGTCAGTCAGTCAGTCAGCCTTATTCAGTCAGTCTGTCAGTCATCCTTATTCAGTCAGTCTGTCAGTCAGTCAGTCGGTCAGTCCTGTCCAGTCAGTTAGTCAGTCAAGCAGTCAGTCAGGTAGTCAAGCAGTCAGTCAGTCAGTGTCAGTCAGTCATTTAGTCATTCAGTCAGTCAGTGAAATAGCCAGTCAGAGAGTCAAGCAGTCAGTCAGTCAGTCTCAGTCAGTCAGTTAGTCAGTCAGTCAGTCAGTCAGTCAGTCAGTCCAGTCTCAGTCAGTCAGGCAGTTAGTCAGTCAGTCTTGGTCAGTCAGTGAGTCAGTCAGTCAGTATCAGTCAGTCAGTGAGTCAGTCTGTCAGTCAGGCAGTATCAGTCAGGCAGTAAGACTCCGCTCGACAGAACTCCGATAGCCTAATGGCTAGACCGCTGGTCTTCCAAGCGAGTGGCCTGGGTTCGAGTCCCAGCCGGAGCGAATATCTTCAATGTATATATTTCTTTTCTAATTTGAAAATTCTTTTTTTTTCAATTTCTTTCCTTTGCAATTATTGATAATTTATGTAGGGAAGAAAATTCTGAGTCAGTTTAATTTTTCGACACGAAGATTTCAAAGTGTTTAAATAAACAATTACCAAGGTGCATTTATTGTTTTTATTATATTTAAAACTCCCACCGACAGAGCTACCATAGACTAATGGCTAGAGTGTTAGGCTTCCAAGCGAGTGGCCCTGGGTTCGAGTCCCAGCCTGAACGAAAATCTTCAATGTATACTTTTAGGTTCTAATTTGAAATTTCTTCTTCTTTTTCTTTTAATTTTTCTCTTTTGCGAATATTGATTATTTATGTAGGGAGAAAAATTCTGAGTCAGTTTAATTATTCGACCTGTAAATTTCAAAGTGTTTGAATCAATAATTACCAAGGTGCATTTTTTGTTTTTATTATATTTAAGACTTCCATCGACAGAGCTCCGATAGCCTAATGGCTAGACCGTTGGGTTCCTAGCGCGTGGTACTGGGTTCGAGTCCCGGCCGGAAAGGAAATCTTAAATGCAAAAATTTTTTTCTAATTTTATAATTCTTTTTTTTTATTTTTCCCTTTTGCGAAGTCAGTCAGTCAGTCTGACAGTCAATCAGTCAAGCACTCAGTCATTCAGTCTCAGTCAGTCAGTCCAGTCAGTCAGTCACTCAGTCAGTCAGTTAGTCCTTCAGCCAGTCAGTCAAGCAGTCAGTCAGTCATTCAGTCAGTCAGTCATTCAGTCAGTCAGTCAGTCAGGCAGTCAGTCAGTCAGTCAGTCGGTCAGTCCTGTGCAGTCAGTTAGTCACTAAAGCAGTCAGTCAGTCTCAGTCAGTCAGTCAGTCAGTCAGTCCAGTCCAGTCTCAGTCAGTCAGTCAGTCAGTCTCGGTCAGTCAGTCAGTCAGTCATTCAGTCAGTCAGTCAGCCTTATTCAGTCAGTCTGTCAGTCATCCTTATTCAGTCAGTCTGTCAGTCAGTCAGTCAGTCAGTCCTGTCCAGTCAGTTAGTCAGTCAAGCAGTCAGTCAGGTAGTCAAGCAGTCAGTCAGTCAGTGTCAGTCAGTCATTTAGTCATTCAGTCAGTCAGTGAAATAGCGAGTCAGAGAGTCAAGCAGTCAGTCAGTCAGTCTCAGTCAGTCAGTTAGTCAGTCAGTCAGTCAGTCAGTCCAGTCTCAGTCAGTCAGGCAGTTAGTCAGTCAGTCTCGGTCAGTCAGTGAGTCAGTCAGTCAGTATCAGTCAGTCAGTGAACCAGTCTGTCAGTCAGGCAGTATCAGTCAGGCAGTAAGACTCCGCTCGACAGAACTCCGATAGCCTAATGGCTAGACCGCTGGTCTTCCAAGCGAGTGGCCTGGGTTCGAGTCCCAGCCGGAGCGAATATCTTCAATGTATATATTTCTTTTCTAATTTGAAAATTCTTTTTTTTTTTCAATTTCTTTCCTTTGCAATTATTGATTATTTATGTAGGGAAGAAAATTCTGAGTCAGTTTAATTTTTCGACACGAAGATTTCAAAGTGTTTAAATAAACAATTACCAAGGTGCATTTTTTGTTTTTCTTATATTTAAAACTCCCACCGACAGAGCTCCCATAGACTAATGGCTAGAGTGTTAGGCTTCCAAGCGAGTGGCCCTGGGTTCGAGTCCCAGCCTGAACGAAAATCTTCAATGTATACTTTTAGTTTCTAATTTGAAATTTCTTCTTCTTTTTTTTTTAATTTTTCTCTTTTGCGAATATTGATTATTTATGTAGGGGGAAAAATTCTGAGTCAGTTTAATTATTCGACCTGTAAATTTCAAAGTGTTTGAATCAATAATTACCAAGGTGCATTTTTTGTTTTTATTATATTTAAGACTTCCATCGACAGAGCTCCGATAGCCTAATGGCTAGACCGTTGGGTTCCTAGCGCGTGGTACTGGGTTCGAGTCCCGGCCGGAAAGGAAATCTTAAATGCAAAAATTTTTTTCTAATTTTATAATTCTTTTTTTTTATTTTTCCCTTTTGCGAAGTCAGTCAGTCAGTCTGACAGTCAATCAGTCAAGCACTCAGTCATTCAGTCTCAGTCAGTCAGTCCAGTCAGTCAGTCACTCAGTCAATCAGTTAGTCCTTCAGCCAGTCAGTCAAGCAGTCAGTCATTTAGTCTCAGTCAGTCAGTCATTCATTCAGTCAGTCAGTCAGGCAGTCAGTCAGTCAGTCAGTCGGTCAGTCCTGTGCAGTCAGTTAATCACTAAAGCAGTCAGTCAGTCTCAGTCAGTCAGTCAGTCAGTCAGTTCAGTCCAGTCTCAGTCAGTCAGTCAGTCAGTCTCGGTCAGTCAGTCAGTCAGTCATTCAGTCAGTCAGTCAGTCAGGCAGTCAGTCAGTCGGTCAGCCTTATTCAGTCAGTCTGTCAGTCAGTCAGTCAGTCAGCCTTATTCAGTCAGTCTGTCAGTCATCCTTATTCAGTCAGTCTGTCAGTCAGTCAGTCGGTCAGTCCTGTCCAGTCAGTTAGTCAGTCAAGCAGTCAGTCAGGTAGTCAAGCAGTCAGTCAGTCAGTGTCAGTCAGTCATTTAGTCATTCAGTCAGTCAGTGAAATAGCCAGTCAGAGAGTCAAGCAGTCAGTCAGTCAGTCTCAGTCAGTCAGTTAGTCATTCAGTCAGTCAGTCAGTCCAGTCTCAGTCAGTCAGGCAGTTAGTCAGTCAGTCTCGGTCAGTCAGTGAGTCAGGCAGTCAGTATCAGTCAGTCAGTGAGTCAGTCTGTCAGTCAGGCAGTATCAGTCAGGCAGTAAGACTCCGCTCGACAGAACTCCGATAGCCTAATGGCTAGACCGCTGGTCTTCCAAGCGAGTGGCCTGGGTTCGAGTCCCAGCCGGAGCGAATATCTTCAATGTATATATTTCTTTTCTAATTTGAAAATTCTTTTTTTTTTCAATTTCTTTCCTTTGCAATTATTGATTATTTATGTAGGGAAGAAAATTCTGAGTCAGTTTAATTTTTCGACACGAAGATTTCAAAGTGTTTAAATAAACAATTACCAAGGTGCATTTTTTGTTTTTATTATATTTAAAACTCCCACCGACAGAGCTCCCATAGACTAATGGCTAGAGTGTTAGGCTTCCAAGCGAGTGGCCCTGGGTTCGAGTCCCAGCCTGAACGAAAATCTTCAATGTATACTTTTAGTTTCTAATTTGAAATTTCTTCTTCTTTTTTTTTTAATTTTTCTCTTTTGCGAATATTGATTATTTATGTAGGGAGAAAAATTCTGAGTCAGTTTAATTATTCGACCTGTAAATTTCAAAGTGTTTGAATCAATAATTACCAAGGTGCATTTTTTGTTTTTATTATATTTAAGACTTCCATCGACAGAGCTCTGATAGCCTAATGGCTAGACCGTTGGGTTCCTAGCGCGTGGTACTGGGTTCGAGTCCCGGCCGGAAAGGAAGTCTTAAATGCAAATATTTTTTTCTAATTTTATAATTCTTTTTTTTTATTTTTCCCTTTTGCGAAGTCAGTCAGTCAGTCTGACAGTCAATCAGTCAAGCACTCAGTCATTCAGTCTCAGTCAGTCAGTCCAGTCAGTCAGTCACTCAGTCAGTCAGTTAGTCCTTCAGCCAGTCAGTCAAGCAGTCAGTCATTTAGTCTCAGTCAGTCAGTCAGGCAGTCAGTCAGTCAGTCAGTCGGTCAGTCCTGTGCAGTCAGTTAGTCACTAAAGCAGTCAGTCAGTCTCAGTCAGTCAGTCAGTCAGTCAGTCCAGTCCAGTCTCAGTCAGTCAGTCAGTCAGTCTCGGTCAGTCAGTCAGTCAGTCATTCAGTCAGTCAGTCAGTCAGGCAGTCAGTCAGTCGGTCAGCCTTATTCAGTCAGTCTGTCAGTCAGTCAGTCAGTCAGCCTTATTCAGTCAGTCTGTCAGTCATCCTTATTCAGTCAGTCTGTCAGTCAGTCAGTCGGTCAGTCCTGTCCAGTCAGTTAGTCAGTCAAGCAGTCAGTCAGGTAGTCAAGCAGTCAGTCAGTCATTTAGTCATTCAGTCAGTCAGTGAAATAGCCAGTCATAGAGTCAAGCAGTCAGTCAGTCAGTCTCAGTCAGTCAGTTAGTCAGTGAGTCAGTCAGTCAGTCAGTCAGTCCAGTCTCAGTCAGTTAGGCAGTTAGTCAGTCAGTCTCGGTCAGTCAGTGAGTCAGTCAGTCAGTATCAGTCAGTCAGTGAGTCAGTCTGTCAGTCAGGCAGTATCAGTCAGGCAGTAAGACTCCGCTCGACAGAACTCCGATAGCCTAATGGCTAGACCGCTGGTCTTCCAAGCGAGTGGCCTGGGTTCGAGTCCCAGCCGGAGCGAATATCTTCAATGTATATATTTCTTTTCTAATTTGAAAATTCTTTTTTTTTTCAATTTCTTTCCTTTGCAATTATTGATTATTTATGTAGGGAAGAAAATTCTGAGTCAGTTTAATTTTTCGACACGAAGATTTCAAAGTGTTTAAATAAACAATTACCAAGGTGCATTTTTTGTTTTTATTATATTTAAAACTCCCACCGACAGAGCTCCCATAGACTAATGGCTAGAGTGTTAGGCTTCCAAGCGAGTGGCCCTGGGTTCGAGTCCCAGCCTGAACGAAAATCTTCAATGTATACTTTTAGTTTCTAATTTGAAATTTCTTCTTTTTTTTTTAATTTTTCTCTTTTGCGAATATTGATTTTTTATGTAGGGAGAAAAATTCTGAGTCAGTTTAATTATTCGACCTGTAAATTTCAATGTGTTTGAATCAATAATTACCAAGGTGCATTTTTTGTTTTTATTATATTTAAGACTTCCATCGACAGAGCTCCGATAGCCTAATGGCTAGACCGTTGGGTTCCAAGCGCGTGGTACTGGGTTCGAGTCCCGGCCGGTACGAAAATCTTCCATGTATATATTTCTCTTCTAATTTGAAGATTCTTTTTTTTTTCAATTTCTTTCTTTTGCAAATATGGATTATTTATGTACGGAAGAAAATTCTGAGTCAGTTTAATCATTCGACCTTTAGATTTCAAAGATTTTAGATCAATAATTACTAAGGTGCATTTTTTGTTTTTATTATAATTAAGACACCGATCAACAGAGATCCGATAGTATATTGGCGAGAGCGTTGGGCTTCCATGAGTGTCGCCCTGGGTTCAAATCCCAGCCGGAAAGGAAATCTTAAGTGCAAATATTTTTTTATAATTCTTTTTTGTTTTATTTTTCCCTTTTGCGAAGTCAGTCAGTCAGTCTGACAGTCAATCAGTCAAGCACTCAGTCATTCAGTCTCAGTCAGTCAGTCCAGTCAGTCAGTCACTCAGTCAGTCAGTTAGTCCTTCAGCCAGTCAGTCAAGCAGTCAGTCATTTAGTCTCAGTCAGTCAGTCATTCAGTCAGTCAGTCAGTCAGGCAGTCAGTCAGTCAGTCAGTCGGTCAGTCCTGTGCAGTCAGTTAGTCACTAAAGCAGTCAGTCAGTCTCAGTCAGTCAGTCAGTCAGTCAGTCCAGTCCAGTCTCAGTCAGTCAGTCAGTCAGTCTCGGTCAGTCAGTCAGTCAGTCGGTCAGCCTTATTCAGTCAGTCTGTCAGTCAGTCAGTCAGTCAGCCTTATTCAGTCAGTCTGTCAGTCATCCTTATTCAGTCAGTCTGTCAGTCAGTCAGTCGGTCAGTCCTGTCCAGTCAGTTAGTCAGTCAAGCAGTCAGTCAGGTAGTCAAGCAGTCAGTCAGTCAGTGTCAGTCAGTCATTTAGTCATTCAGTCAGTCAGTGAAATAGCCAGTAAGAGAGTCAAGCAGTCAGTCAGTCAGTCTCAGTCAGTCAGTTAGTCAGTCAGTCAGTCAGTCAGTCAGTCAGTCCAGTCTCAGTCAGTCAGGCAGTTAGTCATTCAGTCTCGGTCAGTCAGTGAGTCAGTCAGTCAGTATCAGTCAGTCAGTGAGTCAGTCTGTCAGTCAGGCAGTATCAGTCAGGCAGTAAGACTCCGCTCGACAGAACTCCGATAGCCTAATGGCTAGACCGCTGGTCTTCCAAGCGAGTGGCCTGGGTTCGAGTCCCAGCCGGAGCGAATATCTTCAATGTATATATTTCTTTTCTAATTTGAAAATTCTTTTTTTTTTCAATTTCTTTCCTTTGCAATAATTGATTATTTATGTAGGGAAGAAAATTCTGAGTCAGTTTAATTTTTCGACACGAAGATTTCAAAGTGTTTAAATAAACAATTACCAAAGTGCATTTTTTGTTTTTATAATATTTAAAACTCCCACCGACAGAGCTCCCATAGACTAATGGCTAGAGTGTTAGGCTTCCAAGCGAGTGGCCCTGGGTTCGAGTCCCAGCCTGAACGAAAATCTTCAATGTATACTTTTAGTTTCTAATTTGAAATTTCTTCTTCTTTTTTTTTAATTTTTCTCTTTTGCGAATATTGATTATTTATGTAGGGAGAAAAATTCTGAGTCAGTTTAATTATTCGACCTGTAAATTTCAAAGTGTTTGAATCAATAATTACCAAGGTGCATTTTTTGTTTTTATTATATTTAAGACTTCCATCGACAGAGCTCCGATAGCCTAATGGCTAGACCGTTGGGTTCCAAGCGCGTGGTACTGGTTTCGAGTCCCGGCCGGAACGAAAATCTTCCATGTATATATTTCTCTTCTAATTTGAAGATTCTTTTTTTTTTTCAATTTCTTTCTTTTGCAAATATGGATTATTTATGTACGGAAGAAAATTCTGAGTCAGTTTAATCATTCGACCTTTAGATTTCAAAGATTTTAGATCAATAATTACTAAGGTGCATTTTTTGTTTTTATTATAATTAAGACACCGATCAACAGAGATCCGATAGTATATTGGCGAGAGCGTTGGGCTTCCATGAGTGTCGCCCTGGGTGCAAATCCAAGCCGGAAAGGAAATCTTAAATGCAAATATTTTTTTCTAATTTTATAATTCTTTTTTTTTTATTTTTCCCTTTTGCGAAGTCAGTCAGTCAGTCTGACAGTCAATCAGTCAAGCACTCAGTCATTCAGTCTCAGTCAGTCAGTCCAGTCAGTCAGTCACTCAGTCAGTCAGTTAGTCCTTCAGCCAGTCAGTCAAGCAGTCAGTCATTTAGTCTCAGTCAGTCAGTCATTCAGTCAGTCAGTCAGTCAGGCAGTCAGTCAGTCAGTCAGTCGGTCAGTCCTGTGCAGTCAGTTAGTCACTAAAGCAGTCAGTCAGTCTCAGTCAGTCAGTCAGTCAGTCAGTCCAGTCCAGTCTCAGTCAGTCAGTCAGTCAGTCTCGGTCAGTCAGTCAGTCAGTCGGTCAGCCTTATTCAGTCAGTCTGTCAGTCAGTCAGTCAGTCAGCCTTATTCAGTCAGTCTGTCAGTCATCCTTATTCAGTCAGTCTGTCAGTCAGTCAGTCGGTCAGTCCTGTCCAGTCAGTTAGTCAGTCAAGCAGTCAGTCAGGTAGTCAAGCAGTCAGTCAGTCAGTGTCAGTCAGTCATTTAGTCATTCAGTTAGTCAGTGAAATAGCCAGTCAGAGAGTCAAGCAGTCAGTCAGTCTGTCTCAGTCAGTCAATTAGTCAGTCAGTCAGTCAGTCAGTCAGTCCAGTCTCAGTCAGTCAGGCACTTAGTCAGTCAGTCTCGGTCAGTCAGTGAGTCAGTCAGTCAGTGAGTCAGTCTGTCAGCCAGGCAGTATCAGTCAGGCAGTAAGACTCCGCTCGACAGAACTCCGATAGCCTAATGGCTAGACCGCTGGTCTTCCAAGCGAGTGGCCTGGGTTCGAGTCCCAGCCGGAGCGAATATCTTCAATGTATATATTTCTTTTCTAATTTGAAAATTCTTTTTTTTTTCAATTTCTTTCCTTTGCAATTATTGATTATTTATGTAGGGAAGAAAATTCTGAGTCAGTTTAATTTTTCGACACGAAGATTTCAAAGTGTTTAAATAAACAATTACCAAGGTGCATTTTTTGTTTTTATTATATTTAAAACTCCCACCGACAGAGCTCCCATAGACTAATGGCTAGAGTGTTAGGCTTCCAAGCGAGTGGCCCTGGGTTCGAGTCCCAGCCTGAACGAAAATCTTCAATGTATACTTTTAGTTTCTAATTTGAAATTTCTTCTTCTTTTTTTTAAATTTTTCTCTTTTGCGAATATTGATTATTTATGTAGGGAGAAAAATTCTGAGTCAGTTTAATTATTCGACCTGTAAATTTCAAAGTGTTTGAATCAATAATTACCAAGGTGCATTTTTTGTTTTTATTATATTTAAGACTTCCATCGACAGAGCTCCGATAGCCTAATGGCTAGACCGTTGGGTTCCTAGCGCGTGGTACTGGGTTCGAGTCCCGGCCGGAAAGGAAATCTTAAATGCAAAAATTTTTTTCTAATTTTATAATTCTTTTTTTTTATTTTTCCCTTTTGCGAAGTCAGTCAGTCAGTCTGACAGTCAATCAGTCAAGCACTCAGTCATTCAGTCTCAGTCAGTCAGTCCAGTCAGTCAGTCACTCAGTCAATCAGTTAGTCCTTCAGCCAGTCAGTCAAGCAGTCAGTCATTTAGTCTCAGTCAGTCAGTCATTCATTCAGTCAGTCAGTCAGGCAGTCAGTCAGTCAGTCAGTCGGTCAGTCCTGTGCAGTCAGTTAATCACTAAAGCAGTCAGTCAGTCTCAGTCAGTCAGTCAGTCAGTCAGTTCAGTCCAGTCTCAGTCAGTCAGTCAGTCAGTCTCGGTCAGTCAGTCAGTCAGTCATTCAGTCAGTCAGTCAGTCAGGCAGTCAGTCAGTCGGTCAGCCTTATTCAGTCAGTCTGTCAGTCAGTCAGTCAGTCAGCCTTATTCAGTCAGTCTGTCAGTCATCCTTATTCAGTCAGTCTGTCAGTCAGTCAGTCGGTCAGTCCTGTCCAGTCAGTTAGTCAGTCAAGCAGTCAGTCAGGTAGTCAAGCAGTCAGTCAGTCAGTGTCAGTCAGTCATTTAGTCATTCAGTCAGTCAGTGAAATAGCCAGTCAGAGAGTCAAGCAGTCAGTCAGTCAGTCTCAGTCAGTCAGTTAGTCATTCAGTCAGTCAGTCAGTCCAGTCTCAGTCAGTCAGGCAGTTAGTCAGTCAGTCTCGGTCAGTCAGTGAGTCAGGCAGTCAGTATCAGTCAGTCAGTGAGTCAGTCTGTCAGTCAGGCAGTATCAGTCAGGCAGTAAGACTCCGCTCGACAGAACTCCGATAGCCTAATGGCTAGACCGCTGGTCTTCCAAGCGAGTGGCCTGGGTTCGAGTCCCAGCCGGAGCGAATATCTTCAATGTATATATTTCTTTTCTAATTTGAAAATTCTTTTTTTTTTTCAATTTCTTTCCTTTGCAATTATTGATTATTTATGTAGGGAAGAAAATTCTGAGTCAGTTTAATTTTTCGACACGAAGATTTCAAAGTGTTTAAATAAACAATTACCAAGGTGCATTTTTTGTTTTTATTATATTTAAAACTCCCACCGACAGAGCTCCCATAGACTAATGGCTAGAGTGTTAGGCTTCCAAGCGAGTGGCCCTGGGTTCGAGTCCCAGCCTGAACGAAAATCTTCAATGTATACTTTTAGTTTCTAATTTGAAATTTCTTCTTCTTTTTTTTTTAATTTTTCTCTTTTGCGAATGTTGATTATTTATGTAGGGAGAAAAATTCTGAGTCAGTTTAATTATTCGACCTGTAAATTTCAAAGTGTTTGAATCAATAATTACCAAGGTGCATTTTTTGTTTTTATTATATTTAAGACTTCCATCGACAGAGCTCCGATAGCCTAATGGCTAGACCGTTGGGTTCCTAGCGCGTGGTACTGGGTTCGAGTCCCGGCCGGAAAGGAAATCTTAAATGCAAATATTTTTTTCTAATTTTATAATTCTTTTTTTTTTATTTTTCCATTTTGCGAAGTCAGTCAGTCAGTCTGACAGTCAATCAGTCAAGCACTCAGTCATTCAGTCTCAGTCAGTCAGTCCAGTCAGTCAGTCACTCAGTCAGTCAGTTAGTCCTTCAGCCAGTCAGTCAAGCAGTCAGTCATTTAGTCTCAGTCAGTCAGGCAGTCAGTCAGTCAGTCAGTCGGTCAGTCCTGTGCAGTCAGTTAGTCACTAAAGCAGTCAGTCAGTCTCAGTCAGTCAGTCAGTCAGTCAGTCCAGTCCAGTCTCAGTCAGTCAGTCAGTCAGTCTCGGTCAGTCAGTCAGTCAGTCATTCAGTCAGTCAGTCAGTCAGGCAGTCAGTCAGTCGGTCAGCCTTATTCAGTCAGTCTGTCAGTCAGTCAGTCAGTCATCCTTATTCAGTCAGTCTGTCAGTCAGTCAGTCGGTCAGTCCTGTCCAGTCAGTTAGTCAGTCAAGCAGTCAGTCAGTCAGTCAAGCAGTCAGTCAGTCATTTAGTCATTCAGTCAGTCAGTGAAATAGCCAGTCAGAGAGTCAAGCAGTCAGTCAGTCAGTCTCAGTCAGTCAGTTAGTCAGTGAGTCAGTCAGTCAGTCAGTCAGTCCAGTCTCAGTCAGTTAGGCAGTTAGTCAGTCAGTCTCGGTCAGTCAGTGAGTCAGTCAGTCAGTATCAGTCAGTCAGTGAGTCAGTCTGTCAGTCAGGCAGTATCAGTCAGGCAGTAAGACTCCGCTCGACAGAACTCCGATAGCCTAATGGCTAGACCGCTGGTCTTCCAAGCGAGTGGCCTGGGTTCGAGTCCCAGCCGGAGCGAATATCTTCAATGTATATATTTCTATTCTAATTTGAAAATTCTTTTTTTTTTCAATTTCTTTCCTTTGCAATTATTGATTATTTATGTAGGGAAGAAAATTCTGAGTCAGTTTAATTTTTCGACACGAAGATTTCAAAGTGTTTAAATAAACAATTACCAAGGTGCATTTTTTGTTTTTATTATATTTAAAACTCCCACCGACAGAGCTCCCATAGACTAATGGCTAGAGTGTTAGGCTTCCAAGCGAGTGGCCCTGGGTTCGAGTCCCAGCCTGAACGAAAATCTTCAATGTATACTTTTAGTTTCTAATTTGAAATTTCTTCTTTTTTTTTTAATTTTTCTCTTTTGCGAATATTGATTATTTATGTAGGGAGAAAAATTCTGAGTCAGTTTAATTATTCGACCTGTAAATTTCAATGTGTTTGAATCAATAATTACCAAGGTGCATTTTTTGTTTTTATTATATTTAAGACTTCCATCGACAGAGCTCCGATAGCCTAATGGCTAGACCGTTGGGTTCCAAGCGCGTGGTACTGGGTTCGAGTCCCGGCCGGAACGAAAATCTTCCATGTATATATTTCTCTTCTAATTTGAAGATTCTTTTTTTTTTCAATTTCTTTCTTTTGCAAATATGGATTATTTATGTACGGAAGAAAATTCTGAGTCAGTTTAATCATTCGACCTTTAGATTTCAAAGATTTTAGATCAATAATTACTAAGGTGCATTTTTTGTTTTTATTATAATTAAGACACCGATCAACAGAGATCCGATAGTATATTGGCGAGAGCGTTGGGCTTCCATGAGTGTCGCCCTGGGTTCAAATCCCAGCCGGAAAGGAAATCTTAAGTGCAAATATTTTTTTATAATTCTTTTTTGTTTTATTTTTCCCTTTTGCGAAGTCAGTCAGTCAGTCTGACAGTCAATCAGTCAAGCACTCAGTCATTCAGTCTCAGTCAGTCAGTCCAGTCAGTCAGTCACTCAGTCAGTCAGTTAGTCCTTCAGCCAGTCAGTCAAGCAGTCAGTCATTTAGTCTCAGTCAGTCAGTCATTCAGTCAGTCAGTCAGTCAGGCAGTCAGTCAGTCAGTCAGTCGGTCAGTCCTGTGCAGTCAGTTAGTCACTAAAGCAGTCAGTCAGTCTCAGTCAGTCAGTCAGTCAGTCAGTCCAGTCCAGTCTCAGTCAGTCAGTCAGTCAGTCTCGGTCAGTCAGTCAGTCAGTCATTCAGTCAGTCAGTCAGTCAGGCAGTCAGTCAGTCGGTCAGCCTTATTCAGTCAGTCTGTCAGTCAGTCAGTCAGTCAGCCTTATTCAGTCAGTCTGTCAGTCATCCTTATTCAGTCAGTCTGTCAGTCAGTCAGTCGGTCAGTCCTGTCCAGTCAGTTAGTCAGTCAAGCAGTCAGTCAGGTAGTCAAGCAGTCAGTCAGTCATTTAGTCATTCAGTCAGTCAGTGAAATAGCCAGTCAGAGAGTCAAGCAGTCAGTCAGTCAGTCTCAGTCAGTCAGTTAGTCAGTCAGTCAGTCAGTCAGTCAGTCAGTCCAGTCTCAGTCAGTCAGGCAGTTAGTCAGTCAGTCTCGGTCAGTCAGTGAGTCAGTCAGTCAGTATCAGTCAGTCAGTGAGTCAGTCTGTCAGTCAGGCAGTATCAGTCAGGCAGTAAGACTCCGCTCGACAGAACTCCGATAGCCTAATGGCTAGACCGCTGGTCTTCCAAGCGAGTGGCCTGGGTTCGAGTCCCAGCCGGAGCGAATATCTTCAATGTATATATTTCTTTTCTAATTTGAAAATTCTTTTTTTTTTCAATTTCTTTCCTTTGCAATAATTGATTATTTATGTAGGGAAGAAAATTCTGAGTCAGTTTAATTTTTCGACACGAAGATTTCAAAGTGTTTAAATAAACAATTACCAAATTGCATTTTTTGTTTTTATTATATTTAAAACTCCCACCGACAGAGCTCCCATAGACTAATGGCTAGAGTGTTAGGCTTCCAAGCGAGTGGCCCTGGGTTCGAGTCCCAGCCTGAACGAAAATCTTCAATGTATACTTTTAGTTTCTAATTTGAAATTTCTTCTTCTTTTTTTTTAATTTTTCTCTTTTGCGAATATTGATTATTTATGTAGGGAGAAAAATTCTGAGTTAGTTTAATTATTCGACCTGTAAATTTCAAAGTGTTTGAATCAATAATTACCAAGGTGCATTTTTTGTTTTTATTATATTTAAGACTTCCATCGACAGAGCTCCGATAGCCTAATGGCTAGACCGTTGGGTTCCAAGCGCGTGGTACTGGTTTCGAGTCCCGGCCGGAACGAAAATCTTCCATGTATATATTTCTCTTCTAATTTGAAGATTCTTTTTTTTTTTCAATTTCTTTCTTTTGCAAATATGGATTATTTATGTACGGAAGAAAATTCTGAGTCAGTTTAATCATTCGACCTTTAGATTTCAAAGATTTTAGATCAATAATTACTAAGGTGCATTTTTTGTTTTTATTATAATTAAGACACCGATCAACAGAGATCCGATAGTATATTGGCGAGAGCGTTGGGCTTCCATGAGTGTCGCCCTGGGTGCAAATCCAAGCCGGAAAGGAAATCTTAAATGCAAATATTTTTTTCTAATTTTATAATTCTTTTTTTTTTATTTTTCCCTTTTGCGAAGTCAGTCAGTCAGTCTGACAGTCAATCAGTCAAGCACTCAGTCATTCAGTCTCAGTCAGTCAGTCATTCAGTCAGTCAGTCAGTCAGGCAGTCAGTCAGTCAGTCAGTCGGTCAGTCCTGTGCAGTCAGTTAGTCACTAAAGCAGTCAGTCAGTCTCAGTCAGTCAGTCAGTCAGTCAGTCCAGTCCAGTCTCAGTCAGTCAGTCAGTCAGTCTCGGTCAGTCAGTCAGTCAGTCGGTCAGCCTTATTCAGTCAGTCTGTCAGTCAGTCAGTCAGTCAGCCTTATTCAGTCAGTCTGTCAGTCATCCTTATTCAGTCAGTCTGTCAGTCAGTCAGTCGGTCAGTCCTGTCCAGTCAGTTAGTCAGTCAAGCAGTCAGTCAGGTAGTCAAGCAGTCAGTCAGTCAGTGTCAGTCAGTCATTTAGTCATTCAGTTAGTCAGTGAAATAGCCAGTCAGAGAGTCAAGCAGTCAGTCAGTCTGTCTCAGTCAGTCAGTTAGTCAGTCAGTCAGTCAGTCAGTCAGTCCAGTCTCAGTCAGTCAGGCACTTAGTCAGTCAGTCTCGGTCAGTCAGTGAGTCAGTCAGTCAGTGAGTCAGTCTGTCAGTCAGGCAGTATCAGTCAGGCAGTAAGACTCCGCTCGACAGAACTCCGATAGCCTAATGGCTAGACCGCTGGTCTTCCAAGCGAGTGGCCTGGGTTCGAGTCCCAGCCGGAGCGAATATCTTCAATGTATATATTTCTTTTCTAATTTGAAAATTCTTTTTTTTTTCAATTTCTTTCCTTTGCAATTATTGATTATTTATGTAGGGAAGAAAATTCTGAGTCAGTTTAATTTTTCGACACAAAGATTTCAAAGTGTTTAAATAAACAATTACCAAGGTGCATTTTTTGTTTTTATTATATTTAAAACTCCCACCGACAGAGCTCCCATAGACTAATGGATAGAGTGTTAGGCTTCCAAGCGAGTGGCCCTGGGTTCGAGTCCCAGCCTGAACGAAAATCTTCAATGAATACTTTTAGTTTCTAATTTGAAATTTCTTCTTCTTTTTCTTTTAATTTTTCTCTTTTGCGAATATTGATTATTTATGTAGGGAGAAAAATTCTGAGTCAGTTTAATTATTCGACCTGTAAATTTCAAAGTGTTTGAATCAATAATTACCAAGGTGCATTTTTTGTTTTTATTATATTTAAGACTTCCATCGACAGAGCTCCGATAGCCTAATGGCTAGACCGTTGGGTTCCTAGCGCGTGGTACTGGGTTCGAGTCCCGGCCGGAAAGGAAATCTTAAATGCAAATATTTTTTTCTAATTTTATAATTCTTTTTTTTTTATTTTTCCCTTTTGCGAAGTCAGTCAGTCAGTCTGACAGTCAATCAGTCAAGCACTCAGTCATTCAGTCTCAGTCAGTCAGTCCAGTCAGTCAGTCACTCAGTCAGTCAGTTAGTCCTTCAGCCAGTCAGTCAAGCAGTCAGTCATTTAGTCCTTCAGCCAGTCAGTCAAGCAGTCAGTCATTTAGTCTCAGTCAGTCAGTCATTCAGTCAGTCAGTCAGTCAGTCAGTCGGTCAGTCCTGTGCAGTCAGTTAGTCACTAAAGCAGTCAGTCAGTCTCAGTCAGTCAGTCAGTCAGTCAGTCCAGTCCAGTCCAGTCTCAGTCAGTCAGTCAGTCAGTCTCGGTCAGTCAGTCAGTCAGTCATTCATTCAGTCAGTCAGTCAGGCAGTCAGTCAGTCGGTCAGCCTTATTCAGTCAGTCTGTCAGTCAGTCAGTCAGTCAGCCTTATTCAGTCAGTCTGTCAGTCAGTCAGTCGGTCAGTCCTGTCCAGTCAGTTAGTCAGTCAAGCAGTCAGTCAGGTAGTCAAGCAGTCAGTCAGTCAGTGTCAGTCAGTCATTTAGTCATTCAGTCAGTCAGTGAAATAGCCAGTCAGAGAGTCAAGCAGTCAGTCAATCAGTCTCAGTCAGTCAGTTAGTCAGTCAGGCAGTCAGTCAGTCAGTCAGTCCAGTCTCAGTCAGTCAGGCAGTTAGTCAGTCAGTCTCGGTCAGTCAGTGAGTCAGTCAGTCAGTATCAGTCAGTCAGTGAGTCAGTCTGTCAGTCAGGCAGTATCAGTCAGGCAGTAAGACTCCGCGCGACAGAACTCCGATAGCCTAATGGCTAGACCGCTGGTCTTCCAAGCGAGTGGCCTGGGTTCGAGTCCCAGCCGGAGCGAATATCTTCAATGTATATATTTCTTTTCTACTTTGAAAATTCTTTTTTTTTTTCAATTTCTTTCCTTTGCAATTATTGATTATTTATGTAGGGAAGAAAATTCTGAGTCAGTTTAATTTTTCGACACAAAGATTTCAAAGTGTTTAAATAAACAATTACCAAGGTGCATTTTTTGTTTTTATTATATTTAAAACTCCCACCGACAGAGCTCCCATAGACTAATGGCTAGAGTGTTAGGCTTCCAAGCGAGTGGCCCTGGGTTCGAGTCCCAGCCTGAACGAAAATCTTCAATGTATACTTTTAGTTTCTAATTTGAAATTTCTTCTTCTTTTTTTTTTTAATTTTTCTCTTTTGCGAATATTGATTATTTATGTAGGGAGAAAAATTCTGAGTCAGTTTAATTATTCGACCTCTAAATTTCAAAGTGTTTGAATCAATAATTACCAAGGTGCATTTTTTGTTTTTATTATATTTAAGACTTCCATCGACAGAGCTCCGATAGCCTAATGGCTAGACCGTTGGGTTCCAAGCGCGTGGTACTGGGTTCGAGTCCCGGCCGGAACGAAAATCTTCCATGTATATATTTCTCTTCTAATTTGAAGATTCTTTTTTTTTTCAATTTCTTTCTTTTGCAAATATGGATTATTTATGTACGGAAGAAAATTCTGAGTCAGTTTAATCATTCGACCTTTAGATTTCAAAGATTTTAGATCAATAATTACTAAGGTGCATTTTTTGTTTTTATTATAATTAAGACACCGATCAACAGAGATCCGATAGTATATTGGCGAGAGCGTTGGGCTTCCATGAGTGTCGCCCTGGGTTCAAATCCCAGCCGGAAAGGAAATCTTAAATGCAAATATTTTTTTCTAATTTTATAATTCTTTTTTTTTTATTTTTCCCTTTTGCGAAGTCAGTCAGTCAGTCTGACAGTCAATCAGTCAAGCACTCAGTCATTCAGTCTCAGTCAGTCAGTCCAGTCAGTTAGTCACTCAGTCAGTCAGTTAGTCCTTCAGCCAGTCAGTCATTTAGTCTCAGTCAGTCAGTCATTCAGTCAGTCAGTCAGTCAGGCAGTCAGTCAGTCAGTCTGTCAGTCAGGCAGTATCAGTCAGTGTCAGTCAGTCAGTCTGTCAGTCAGGCAGTATCAGTCAGTGTCAGTCAGTCATTTAGTCATTCAGTTAGTCAGTGAAATAGCCAGTCAGAGAGTCAAGCAGTCAGTCAGTCTGTCTCAGTCAGTCAGTTAGTCAGTCAGTCAGTCAGTCAGTCAGTCCAGTCTCAGTCAGTCAGGCACTTAGTCAGTCAGTCTCGGTCAGTCAGTGAGTCAGTCAGTCAGTGAGTCAGTCTGTCAGTCAGGCAGTATCAGTCAGGCAGTAAGACGCCGCTCGACAGAACTCCGATAGCCTAATGGCTAGACCGCTGGTCTTCCAAGCGAGTGGCCTGGGTTCGAGTCCCAGCCGGAGCGAATATCTTCAATGTATATATTTCTTTTCTAATTTGAAAATTCTTTTTTTTTTCAATTTCTTTCCTTTGCAATTATTGATTATTTATGTAGGGAAGAAAATTCTGAGTCAGTTTAATTTTTCGACACGAAGATTTCAAAGTGTTTAAATAAGGAAATCTTAAATGCAAATATTTTTTTCTAATTTTATAATTCTTTTTTTTTATTTTTCCCTTTTGCGAAGTCAGTCAGTCAGTCTGACAGTCAATCAGTCAAGCACTCAGTCATTCAGTCTCAGTCAGTCAGTCCAGTCAGTCAGTCACTCAGTCAGTCAGTTAGTCCTTCAGCCAGTCAGTCAAGCAGTCAGTCATTTAGTCTCAGTCAGTCAGTCATTCAGTCAGTCAGTCAGTCAGGCAGTTAGTCAGTCAGTCTCGGTCAGTCAGTGAGTCAGTCAGTCAGTATCAGTCAGTCAGTGAGTCAGTCTGTCAGTCAGGCAGTATCAGTCAGGCAGTAAGACTCCGCTCGACAGAACTCCGATAGCCTAATGGCTAGACCGCTGGTCTTCCATGCGAGTGGCCTGGGTTCGAGTCCCAGCCGGAGCGAATATCTTCAATGTATATATTTCTTTTCTAATTTGAAAATTCTTTTTTTTTTCAATTTCTTTCCTTTGCAATTATTGATTATTTATGTAGGGAAGAAAATTCTGAGTCAGTTTAATTTTTCGACACGAAGATTTCAAAGTGTTTAAATAAACAATTACCAAATTGCATTTTTTGTTTTTATTATATTTAAAACTCCCACCGACAGAGCTCCCATAGACTAATGGCTAGAGTGTTAGGCTTCCAAGCGAGTGGCCCTGGGTTCGAGTCCCAGCCTGAACGAAAATCTTCAATGTATACTTTTAGTTTCTAATTTGAAATTTCTTCTTCTTTTTTTTTAATTTTTCTCTTTTGCGAATATTGATTATTTATGTAGGGAGAAAAATTCTGAGTCAGTTTAATTATTCGACCTGTAAATTTCAAAGTGTTTGAATCAATAATTACCAAGGTGCATTTTTTGTTTTTATTATATTTAAGACTTCCAATCGACAGAGCTCCGATAGCCTAATGGCTAGACCGTTGGGTTCCAAGCGCGTGGTACTGGTTTCGAGTCCCGGCCGGAACGAAAATCTTCCATGTATATATTTCTCTTCTAATTTGAAGATTCTTTTTTTTTTCAATTTCTTTCTTTTGCAAATATGGATTATTTATGTACGGAAGAAAATTCTGAGTCAGTTTAATCATTCGATCTTTAGATTTCAAAGATTTTAGATCAATAATTACTAAGGTGCATTTTTTGTTTTTATTATAATTAAGACACCGATCAACAGAGATCCGATAGTATATTGGCGAGAGCGTTGGGCTTCCATGAGTGTCGCCCTGGGTGCAAATCCAAGCCGGAAAGGAAATCTTAAATGCAAATATTTTTTTCTAATTTTATAATTCTTTTTTTTTTATTTTTCCCTTTTGCGAAGTCAGTCAGTCAGTCTGACAGTCAATCAGTCAAGCACTCAGTCATTCAGTCTCAGTCAGTCAGTCCAGTCAGTCAGTCACTCAGTCAGTCAGTTAGTCCTTCAGCCAGTCAGTCAAGCAGTCAGTCATTTAGTCTCAGTCAGTCAGTCATTCAGTCAGTCAGTCAGTCAGGCAGTCAGTCAGTCAGTCAGTCGGTCAGTCCTGTGCAGTCAGTTAGTCACTAAAGCAGTCAGTCAGTCTCAGTCAGTCAGTCAGTCCAGTCCAGTCTCAGTCAGTCAGTCAGTCAGTCTCGGTCAGTCAGTCAGTCAGTCGGTCAGCCTTATTCAGTCAGTCTGTCAGTCAGTCAGTCAGTCAGCCTTATTCAGTCAGTCTGTCAGTCATCCTTATTCAGTCAGTCTGTCAGTCAGTCAGTCGGTCAGTCCTGTCCAGTCAGTTAGTCAGTCAAGCAGTCAGTCAGGTAGTCAAGCAGTCAGTCAGTCAGTGTCAGTCAGTCATTTAGTCATTCAGTTAGTCAGTGAAATAGCCAGTCAGAGAGTCAAGCAGTCAGTCAGTCTGTCTCAGTCAGTCAGTTAGTCAGTCAGTCAGTCAGTCAGTCAGTCAGGCACTTAGTCAGTCAGTCTCGGTCAGTCAGTGAGTCAGTCAGTCAGTGAGTCAGTCTGTCAGTCAGGCAGTATCAGTCAGGCAGTAAGACTCCGCTCGACAGAACTCCGATAGCCTAATGGCTAGACCGCTGGTCTTCCAAGCGAGTGGCCTGGGTTCGAGTCCCAGCCGGAGCGAATATCTTCAATGTATATATTTCTTTTCTAATTTGAAAATTCTTTTTTTTTTCAATTTCTTTCCTTTGCAATTATTGATTATTTATGTAGGGAAGAAAATTCTGAGTCAGTTTAATTTTTCGACACGAAGATTTCAAAGTGTTTAAATAAACAATTACCAAGGTGCATTTTTTGTTTTTATTATATTTAAAACTCCCACCGACAGAGCTCCCATAGACTAATGGATAGAGTGTTAGGCTTCCAAGCGAGTGGCCCTGGGTTCGAGTCCCAGCCTGAACGAAAATCTTCAATGAATACTTTTAGTTTCTAATTTGAAATTTCTTCTTCTTTTTCTTTTAATTTTTCTCTTTTGCGAATATTGATTATTTATGTAGGGAGAAAAATTCTGAGTCAGTTTAATTATTCGACCTGTAAATTTCAAAGTGTTTGAATCAATAATTACCAAGGTGCATTTTTTGTTTTTATTATATTTAAGACTTCCATCGACAGAGCTCCGATAGCCTAATGGCTAGACCGTTGGGTTCCTAGCGCGTGGTACTGGGTTCGAGTCCCGGCCGGAAAGGAAATCTTAAATGCAAATATTTTTTTCTAATTTTATAATTCTTTTTTTTTTATTTTTCCCTTTTGCGAAGTCAGTCAGTCAGTCTGACAGTCAATCAGTCAAGCACTCAGTCATTCAGTCTCAGTCAGTCAGTCCAGTCAGTCAGTCACTCAGTCAGTCAGTTAGTCCTTCAGCCAGTCAGTCAAGCAGTCAGTCATTTAGTCCTTCAGCCAGTCAGTCAAGCAGTCAGTCATTTAGTCTCAGTCAGTCAGTCATTCAGTCAGTCAGTCAGTCAGTCAGTCGGTCAGTCCTGTGCAGTCAGTTAGTCACTAAAGCAGTCAGTCAGTCTCAGTCAGTCAGTCAGTCAGTCAGTCCAGTCCAGTCCAGTCTCAGTCAGTCAGTCAGTCAGTCTCGGTCAGTCAGTCAGTCAGTCATTCAGTCAGTCAGTCAGTCAGGCAGTCAGTCAGTCGGTCAGCCTTATTCAGTCAGTCTGTCAGTCAGTCAGTCAGTCAGCCTTATTCAGTCAGTCTGTCAGTCAGTCAGTCGGTCAGTCCTGTCCAGTCAGTTAGTCAGTCAAGCAGTCAGTCAGGTAGTCAAGCAGTCAGTCAGTCAGTGTCAGTCAGTCATTTAGTCATTCAGTCAGTCAGTGAAATAGCCAGTCAGAGAGTCAAGCAGTCAGTCAGTCAGTCTCAGTCAGTCAGTTAGTCAGTCAGGCAGTCAGTCAGTCAGTCAGTCCAGTCTCAGTCAGTCAGGCAGTTAGTCAGTCAGTCTCGGTCAGTCAGTGAGTCAGTCAGTCAGTATCAGTCAGTCAGTGAGTCAGTCTGTCAGTCAGGCAGTATCAGTCAGGCAGTAAGACTCCGCGCGACAGAACTCCGATAGCCTAATGGCTAGACCGCTGGTCTTCCAAGCGAGTGGCCTGGGTTCGAGTCCCAGCCGGAGCGAATATCTTCAATGTATATATTTCTTTTCTACTTTGAAAATTCTTTTTTTTTTTCAATTTCTTTCCTTTGCAATTATTGATTATTTATGTAGGGAAGAAAATTCTGAGTCAGTTTAATTTTTCGACACGAAGATTTCAAAGTGTTTAAATAAACAATTACCAAGGTGCATTTTTTGTTTTTATTATATTTAAAACTCCCACCGACAGAGCTCCCATAGACTAATGGCTAGAGTGTTAGGCTTCCAAGCGAGTGGCCCTGGGTTCGAGTCCCAGCCTGAACGAAAATCTTCAATGTATACTTTTAGTTTCTAATTTGAAATTTCTTCTTCTTTTTTTTTTTAATTTTTCTCTTTTGCGAATATTGATTATTTATGTAGGGAGAAAAATTCTGAGTCAGTTTAATTATTCGACCTGTAAATTTCAAAGTGTTTGAATCAATAATTACCAAGGTGCATTTTTTGTTTTTATTATATTTAAGACTTCCATCGACAGAGCTCCGATAGCCTAATGGCTAGACCGTTGGGTTCCAAGCGCGTGGTACTGGGTTCGAGTCCCGGCCGGAACGAAAATCTTCCATGTATATATTTCTCTTCTAATTTGAAGATTCTTTTTTTTTTCAATTTCTTTCTTTTGCAAATATGGATTATTTATGTACGGAAGAAAATTCTGAGTCAGTTTAATCATTCGACCTTTAGATTTCAAAGATTTTAGATCAATAATTACTAAGGTGCATTTTTTGTTTTTATTATAATTAAGACACCGATCAACAGAGATCCGATAGTATATTGGCGAGAGCGTTGGGCTTCCATGAGTGTCGCCCTGGGTTCAAATCCCAGCCGGAAAGGAAATCTTAAATGCAAATATTTTTTTCTAATTTTATAATTCTTTTTTTTTTATTTTTCCCTTTTGCGAAGTCAGTCAGTCAGTCTGACAGTCAATCAGTCAAGCACTCAGTCATTCAGTCTCAGTCAGTCAGTCCAGTCAGTTAGTCACTCAGTCAGTCAGTTAGTCCTTCAGCCAGTCAGTCAAGCAGTCAGTCATTTAGTCTCAGTCAGTCAGTCATTCAGTCAGTCAGTCAGTCAGGCAGTCAGTCAGTCAGTCTGTCAGTCAGGCAGTATCAGTCAGGCAGTAAGACTCCGCTCGACAGAACTCCGATAGCCTAATGGCTAGACCGCTGGTCTTCCAAGCGAGTGGCCTGGGTTCGAGTCCCAGCCGGAGCGAATATCTTCAATGTATATATTTCTTTTCTAATTTGAAAATTCTTTTTTTTTTCAATTTCTTTCCTCTGCAATTATTGATTATTTATGTAGGGAAGAAAATTCTGAGTCAGTTTAATTTTTCGACACTAAGATTTCAAAGTGTTTAAATAAACAATTACCAAGGTGCATTTTTTGTTTTTATTATATTTAAAACTCCCACCGACAGAGCTCCCATAGACTAATGGATAGAGTGTTAGGCTTCCAAGCGAGTGGCCCTGGGTTCGAGTCCCAGCCTGAACGAAAATCTTCAATGAATACTTTTAGTTTCTAATTTGAAATTTCTTCTTCTTTTTCTTTTAATTTTTCTCTTTTGCGAATATTGATTATTTATGTAGGGAGAAAAATTCTGAGTCAGTTTAATTATTCGACCTGTAAATTTCAAAGTGTTTGAATCAATAATTACCAAGGTGCATTTTTTGTTTTTATTATATTTAAGACTTCCATCGACAGAGCTCCGATAGCCTAATGGCTAGACCGTTGGGTTCCTAGCGCGTGGTACTGGGTTCGAGTCCCGGCCGGAAAGGAAATCTTAAATGCAAATATTTTTTTCTAATTTTATAATTCTTTTTTTTTATTTTTCCCTTTTGCGAAGTCAGTCAGTCAGTCTGACAGTCAATCAGTCAAGCACTCAGTCATTCAGTCTCAGTCAGTCAGTCCAGTCAGTCAGTCACTCAGTCAGTCAGTTAGTCCTTCAGCCAGTCAGTCAAGCAGTCAGTCATTTAGTCTCAGTCAGTCAGTCATTCAGTCAGTCAGTCAGTCAGTCAGTCAGTCAGTCAGTCAGTCGGTCAGTCCTGTGCAGTCAGTTAGTCACTAAAGCAGTCAGTCAGTCAGTCAGTCAGTCAGTCAGTCGGTCAGTCCTGTGCAGTCAGTTAGTCACTAAAGCAGTCAGTCAGTCTCAGTCAGTCAGTCAGTCAGTCAGTCCAGTCCAGTCCAGTCTCAGTCAGTCAGTCAGTCAGTCTCGGTCAGTCAGTCAGTCAGTCATTCAGTCAGTCATTCAGTCAGGCAGTCAGTCAGTCGGTCAGCCTTATTCAGTCAGTCTGTCAGTCAGTCAGTCAGTCAGCCTTATTCAGTCAGTCTGTCAGTCAGTCAGTCGGTCAGTCCTGTCCAGTCAGTTAGTCAGTCAAGCAGTCAGTCAGGTAGTCAAGCAGTCAGTCAGTCAGTGTCAGTCAGTCATTTAGTCATTCAGTCAGTCAGTGAAATAGCCAGTCAGAGAGTCAAGCAGTCAGTCAGTCAGTCTCAGTCAGTCAGTTAGTCAGTCAGTCAGTCAGTCAGTCAGTCAGTCCAGTCTCAGTCAGTCAGGCAGTTAGTCAGTCAGTCTCGGTCAGTCAGTGAGTCAGTCAGTCAGTATCAGTCAGTCAGTGAGTCAGTCTGTCAGTCAGGCAGTATCAGTCAGGCAGTAAGACTCCGCGCGACAGAACTCCGATAGCCTAATGGCTAGACCGCTGGTCTTCCAAGCGAGTGGCCTGGGTTCGAGTCCCAGCCGGAGCGAATATCTTCAATGTATATATTTCTTTTCTACTTTGAAAATTCTTTTTTTTTTCAATTTCTTTCCTTTGCAATTATTGATTATTTATGTAGGGAAGAAAATTCTGAGTCAGTTTAATTTTTCGACACGAAGATTTCAAAGTGTTTAAATAAGGAAATCTTAAATGCAAATATTTTTTTCTAATTTTATAATTCTTTTTTTTTTTTTCCCTTTTGCGAAGTCAGTCAGTCAGTCTGACAGTCAATCAGTCAAGCACTCAGTCATTCAGTCTCAGTCAGTCAGTCCAGTCAGTCAGTCACTCAGTCAGTCAGTTAGTCCTTCAGCCAGTCAGTCAAGCAGTCAGTCATTTAGTCTCAGTCAGTCAGTCATTCAGTCAGTCAGTCAGTCAGGCAGTTAGTCAGTCAGTCTCGGTCAGTCAGTGAGTCAGTCAGTCAGTATCAGTCAGTCAGTGAGTCAGTCTGTCAGTCAGGCAGTATCAGTCAGGCAGTAAGACTCCGCTCGACAGAACTCCGATAGCCTAATGGCTAGACCGCTGGTCTTCCAAGCGAGTGGCCTGGGTTCGAGTCCCAGCCGGAGCGAATATCTTCAATGTATATATTTCTTTTCTAATTTGAAAATTCTTTTTTTTTTCAATTTCTTTCCTTTGCAATTATTGATTATTTATGTAGGGAAGAAAATTCTGAGTCAGTTTAATTTTTCGACACGAAGATTTCAAAGTGTTTAAATAAACAATTACCAAATTGCATTTTTTGTTTTTATTATATTTAAAACTCCCACCGACAGAGCTCCCATAGACTAATGGCTAGAGTGTTAGGCTTCCAAGCGAGTGGCCCTGGGTTCGAGTCCCAGCCTGAACGAAAATCTTCAATGTATACTTTTAGTTTCTAATTTGAAATTTCTTCTTCTTTTTTTTTAATTTTTCTCTTTTGCGAATATTGATTATTTATGTAGGGAGAAAAATTCTGAGTCAGTTTAATTATTCGACCTGTAAATTTCAAAGTGTTTGAATCAATAATTACCAAGGTGCATTTTTTGTTTTTATTATATTTAAGACTTCCATCGACAGAGCTCCGATAGCCTAATGGCTAGACCGTTGGGTTCCAAGCGCGTGGTACTGGTTTCGAGTCCCGGCCGGAACGAAAATCTTCCATGTATATATTTCTCTTCTAATTTGAAGATTCTTTTTTTTTTTCAATTTCTTTCTTTTGCAAATATGGATTATTTATGTACGGAAGAAAATTCTGAGTCAGTTTAATCATTCGACCTTTAGATTTCAAAGATTTTAGATCAATAATTACTAAGGTGCATTTTTTGTTTTTATTATAATTAAGACACCGATCAACAGAGATCCGATAGTATATTGGCGAGAGCGTTGGGCTTCCATGAGTGTCGCCCTGGGTGCAAATCCAAGCCGGAAAGGAAATCTTAAATGCAAATATTTTTTTCTAATTTTATAATTCTTTTTTTTTTATTTTTCCCTTTTGCGAAGTCAGTCAGTCAGTCTGACAGTCAATCAGTCAAGCACTCAGTCATTCAGTCTCAGTCAGTCAGTCCAGTCACTCAGTCACTCAGTCAGTCAGTTAGTCCTTCAGCCAGTCAGTCAAGCAGTCAGTCATTTAGTCTCAGTCAGTCAGTCATTCAGTCAGTCAGTCAGTCAGGCAGTCAGTCAGTCAGTCAGTCGGTCAGTCCTGTGCAGTCAGTTAGTCACTAAAGCAGTCAGTCAGTCTCAGTCAGTCAGTCAGTCAGTCAGTCCAGTCCAGTCTCAGTCAGTCAGTCAGTCAGTCTCGGTCAGTCAGTCAGTCAGTCGGTCAGCCTTATTCAGTCAGTCTGTCAGTCAGTCAGTCAGTCAGCCTTATTCAGTCAGTCTGTCAGTCATCCTTATTCAGTCAGTCTGTCAGTCAGTCAGTCGGTCAGTCCTGTCCAGTCAGTTAGTCAGTCAAGCAGTCAGTCAGGTAGTCAAGCAGTCAGTCAGTCAGTGTCAGTCAGTCATTTAGTCATTCAGTTAGTCAGTGAAATAGCCAGTCAGAGAGTCAAGCAGTCAGTCAGTCTGTCTCAGTCAGTCAGTTAGTCAGTCAGTCAGTCAGTCAGTCAGTCCAGTCTCAGTCAGTCAGGCACTTAGTCAGTCAGTCTCGGTCAGTCAGTGAGTCAGTCAGTCAGTGAGTCAGTCTGTCAGTCAGGCAGTATCAGTCAGGCAGTAAGACTCCGCTCGACAGAACTCCGATAGCCTAATGGCTAGACCGCTGGTCTTCCAAGCGAGTGGCCTGGGTTCGAGTCCCAGCCGGAGCGAATATCTTCAATGTATATATTTCTTTTCTAATTTGAAAATTCTTTTTTTTTTTCAATTTCTTTCCTTTGCAATTATTGATTATTTATGTAGGGAAGAAAATTCTGAGTCAGTTTAATTTTTCGACACGAAGATTTCAAAGTGTTTAAATAAACAATTACCAAGGTGCATTTTTTGTTTTTATTATATTTAAAACTCCCACCGACAGAGCTCCCATAGACTAATGGATAGAGTGTTAGGCTTCCAAGCGAGTGGCCCTGGGTTCGAGTCCCAGCCTGAACGAAAATCTTCAATGAATACTTTTAGTTTCTAATTTGAAATTTCTTCTTCTTTTTATTTTAATTTTTTTCTTTTGCGAATATTGATTATTTATGTAGGGAGAAAAATTCTGAGTCAGTTTAATTATTCGACCTGTAAATTTCAAAGTGTTTGAATCAATAATTACCAAGGTGCATTTTTTGTTTTTATTATATTTAAGACTTCCATCGACAGAGCTCCGATAGCCTAATGGCTAGACCGTTGGGTTCCTAGCGCGTGGTACTGGGTTCGAGTCCCGGCCGGAAAGGAAATCTTAAATGCAAATATTTTTTTCTAATTTTATAATTCTTTTTTTTTTATTTTTCCCTTTTGCGAAGTCAGTCAGTCAGTCTGACAGTCAATCAGTCAAGCACTCAGTCATTCAGTCTCAGTCAGTCAGTCCAGTCAGTCAGTCACTCAGTCAGTCAGTTAGTCCTTCAGCCAGTCAGTCAAGCAGTCAGTCATTTAGTCCTTCAGCCAGTCAGTCAAGCAGTCAGTCATTTAGTCTCAGTCAGTCAGTCATTCAGTCAGTCAGTCAGTCAGTCAGTCGGTCAGTCCTGTGCAGTCAGTTAGTCACTAAAGCAGTCAGTCAGTCTCAGTCAGTCAGTCAGTCAGTCAGTCCAGTCCAGTCCAGTCTCAGTCAGTCAGTCAGTCAGTCTCGGTCAGTCAGTCAGTCAGTCATTCAGTCAGTCAGTCAGTCAGGCAGTCAGTCAGTCGGTCAGCCTTATTCAGTCAGTCTGTCAGTCAGTCAGTCAGTCAGCCTTATTCAGTCAGTCTGTCAGTCAGTCAGTCCTGTCCAGTCAGTTAGTCAGTCAAGCAGTCAGTCAGGTAGTCAAGCAGTCAGTCAGTCAGTGTCAGTCAGTCATTTAGTCATTCAGTCAGTCAGTGAAATAGCCAGTCAGAGAGTCAAGCAGTCAGTCAGTCAGTCTCAGTCAGTCAGTTAGTCAGTCAGGCAGTCAGTCAGTCAGTCAGTCCAGTCTCAGTCAGTCAGGCAGTTAGTCAGTCAGTCTCGGTCAGTCAGTGAGTCAGTCAGTCAGTATCAGTCAGTCAGTGAGTCAGTCTGTCAGTCAGGCAGTATCAGTCAGGCAGTAAGACTCCGCGCGACAGAACTCCGATAGCCTAATGGCTAGACCGCTGGTCTTCCAAGCGAGTGGCCTGGGTTCGAGTCCCAGCCGGAGCGAATATCTTCAATGTATATATTTCTTTTCTACTTTGAAAATTCTTTTTTTTTTCAATTTCTTTCCTTTGCAATTATTGATTATTTATGTAGGGAAGAAAATTCTGAGTCAGTTTAATTTTTCGACACAAAGATTTCAAAGTGTTTAAATAAACAATTACCAAGGTGCATTTTTTGTTTTTATTATATTTAAAACTCCCACCGACAGAGCTCCCATAGACTAATGGCTAGAGTGTTAGGCTTCCAAGCGAGTGGCCCTGGGTTCGAGTCCCAGCCTGAACGAAAATCTTCAATGTATACTTTTAGTTTCTAATTTGAAATTTCTTCTTCTTTTTTTTTTTAATTTTTCTCTTTTGCGAATATTGATTATTTATGTAGGGAGAAAAATTCTGAGTCAGTTTAATTATTCGACCTGTAAATTTCAAAGTGTTTGAATCAATAATTACCAAGGTGCATTTTTTGTTTTTATTATATTTAAGACTTCCATCGACGGAGCTCCGATAGCCTAATGGCTAGACCGTTGGGTTCCAAGCGCGTGGTACTGGTTTCGAGTCCCGGCCGGAACGAAAATCTTCCATGTATATATTTCTCTTCTAATTTGAAGATTCTTTTTTTTTTTTCAATTTCTTTCTTTTGCAAATATGGATTATTTATGTACGGAAGAAAATTCTGAGTCAGTTTAATCATTCGACCTTTAGATTTCAAAGATTTTAGATCAATAATTACTAAGGTGCATTTTTTGTTTTTATTATAATTAAGACACCGATCAACAGAGATCCGATAGTATATTGGCGAGAGCGTTGGGCTTCCATGAGTGTCGCCCTGGGTGCAAATCCAAGCCGGAAAGGAAATCTTAAATGCAAATATTTTTTTCTAATTTTATAATTCTTTTTTTTTTATTTTTCCCTTTTGCGAAGTCAGTCAGTCAGTCTGACAGTCAATCAGTCAAGCACTCAGTCATTCAGTCTCAGTCAGTCAGTCCAGTCAGTTAGTCACTCAGTCAGTCAGTTAGTCCTTCAGCCAGTCAGTCAAGCAGTCAGTCATTTAGTCTCAGTCAGTCAGTCATTCAGTCAGTCAGTCAGTCAGGCAGTCAGTCAGTCAGTCTGTCAGTCAGGCAGTATCAGTCAGGCAGTAAGACTCCGCTCGACAGAACTCCGATAGCCTAATGGCTAGACCGCTGGTCTTCCAAGCGAGTGGCCTGGGTTCGAGTCCCAGCCGGAGCGAATATCTTCAATGTATATATTTCTTTTCTAATTTGAAAATTCTTTTTTTTTTCAATTTCTTTCCTTTGCAATTATTGATTATTTATGTAGGGAAGAAAATTCTGAGTCAGTTTAATTTTTCGACACGAAGATTTCAAAGTGTTTAAATAAACAATTACCAAGGTGCATTTTTTGTTTTTATTATATTTAAAACTCCCACCGACAGAGCTCCCATAGACTAATGGATAGAGTGTTAGGCTTCCAAGCGAGTGGCCCTGGGTTCGAGTCCCAGCCTGAACGAAAATCTTCAATGAATACTTTTAGTTTCTAATTTGAAATTTCTTCTTCTTTTTCTTTTAATTTTTCTCTTTTGCGAATATTGATTATTTATGTAGGGAGAAAAATTCTGAGTCAGTTTAATTATTCGACCTGCAAATTTCAAAGTGTTTGAATCAATAATTACCAAGGTGCATTTTTTGTTTTTATTATATTTAAGACTTCCATCGACAGAGCTCCGATAGCCTAATGGCTAGACCGTTGGGTTCCTAGCGCGTGGTACTGGGTTCGAGTCCCGGCCGGAAAGGAAATCTTAAATGCAAATATTTTTTTCTAATTTTATAATTCTTTTTTTTTATTTTTCCCTTTTGCGAAGTCAGTCAGTCAGTCTGACAGTCAATCAGTCAAGCACTCAGTCATTCAGTCTCAGTCAGTCAGTCCAGTCAGTCAGTCACTCAGTCAGTCAGTTAGTCCTTCAGCCAGTCAGTCAAGCAGTCAGTCATTTAGTCTCAGTCAGTCAGTCATTCAGTCAGTCAGTCAGTCAGTCAGTCAGTCAGTCAGTCAGTCGGTCAGTCCTGTGCAGTCAGTTAGTCACTAAAGCAGTCAGTCAGTCTCAGTCAGTCAGTCAGTCAGTCAGTCCAGTCCAGTCCAGTCTCAGTCAGTCAGTCAGTCAGTCTCGGTCAGTCAGTCAGTCAGTCATTCAGTCAGTCATTCAGTCAGGCAGTCAGTCAGTCGGTCAGCCTTATTCAGTCAGTCTGTCAGTCAGTCAGTCAGTCAGCCTTATTCAGTCAGTCTGTCAGTCAGTCAGTCGGTCAGTCCTGTCCAGTCAGTTAGTCAGTCAAGCAGTCAGTCAGGTAGTCAAGCAGTCAGTCAGTCAGTGTCAGTCAGTCATTTAGTCATTCAGTCAGTCAGTGAAATAGCCAGTCAGAGAGTCAAGCAGTCAGTCAGTCAGTCTCAGTCAGTCAGTTAGTCAGTCAGTCAGTCAGTCAGTCAGTCAGTCCAGTCTCAGTCAGTCAGGCAGTTAGTCAGTCAGTCTCGGTCAGTCAGTGAGTCAGTCAGTCAGTATCAGTCAGTCAGTGAGTCAGTCTGTCAGTCAGGCAGTATCAGTCAGGCAGTAAGACTCCGCGCGACAGAACTCCGATAGCCTAATGGCTAGACCGCTGGTCTTCCAAGCGAGTGGCCTGGGTTCGAGTCCCAGCCGGAGCGAATATCTTCAATGTATATATTTCTTTTCTACTTTAAAAATTCTTTTTTTTTTCAATTTCTTTCCTTTGCAATTATTGATTATTTATGTAGGGAAGAAAATTCTGAGTCAGTTTAATTTTTCGACACGAAGATTTCAAAGTGTTTAAATAAACAATTACCAAGGTGCATTTTTTGTTTTTATTATATTTAAAACTCCCACCGACAGAGCTCCCATAGACTAATGGATAGAGTGTTAGGCTTCCAAGCGAGTGGCCCTGGGTTCGAGTCCCAGCCTGAACGAAAATCTTAAATGAATACTTTTAGTTTCTAATTTGAAATTTCTTCTTCTTTTTCTTTTAATTTTTCTCTTTTGCGAATATTGATTATTTATGTAGGGAGAAAAATTCTGAGTCAGTTTAATTATTCGACCTGTAAATTTCAAAGTGTTTGAATCAATAATTACCAAGGTGCATTTTTTGTTTTTATTATATTTAAGACTTCCATCGACAGAGCTCCGATAGCCTAATGGCTAGACCGTTGGGTTCCTAGCGCGTGGTACTGGGTTCGAGTCCCGGCCGGAAAGGAAATCTTAAATGCAAATATTTTTTTCTAATTTTATAATTCTTTTTTTTTATTTTTCCCTTTTGCGAAGTCAGTCAGTCAGTCTGACAGTCAATCAGTCAAGCACTCAGTCATTCAGTCTCAGTCAGTCAGTCCAGTCAGTCAGTCACTCAGTCAGTCAGTTAGTCCTTCAGCCAGTCAGTCAAGCAGTCAGTCATTTAGTCTCAGTCAGTCAGTCATTCAGTCAGTCAGTCAGTCAGTCAGTCAGTCAGTCAGTCAGTCGGTCAGTCCTGTGCAGTCAGTTAGTCACTAAAGCAGTCAGTCAGTCTCAGTCAGTCAGTCAGTCAGTCAGTCCAGTCCAGTCCAGTCTCAGTCAGTCAGTCAGTCAGTCTCGGTCAGTCAGTCAGTCAGTCATTCAGTCAGTCAGTCAGTCAGGCAGTCAGTCAGTCGGTCAGCCTTATTCAGTCAGTCTGTCAGTCAGTCAGTCAGTCAGCCTTATTCAGTCAGTCTGTCAGTCAGTCAGTCGGTCAGTCCTGTCCAGTCAGTTAGTCAGTCAAGCAGTCAGTCAGGTAGTCAAGCAGTCAGTCAGTCAGTGTCAGTCAGTCATTTAGTCATTCAGTCAGTCAGTGAAATAGCCAGTCAGAGAGTCAAGCAGTCAGTCAGTCAGTCTCAGTCAGTCAGTTAGTCAGTCAGTCAGTCAGTCAGTCAGTCAGTCCAGTCTCAGTCAGTCAGGCAGTTAGTCAGTCAGTCTCGGTCAGTCAGTGAGTCAGTCAGTCAGTATCAGTCAGTCAGTGAGTCAGTCTGTCAGTCAGGCAGTATCAGTCAGGCAGTAAGACTCCGCGCGACAGAACTCCGATAGCCTAATGGCTAGACCGCTGGTCTTCCAAGCGAGTGGCCTGGGTTCGAGTCCCAGCCGGAGCGAATATCTTCAATGTATATATTTCTTTTCTACTTTGAAAATTCTTTTTTTTTTCAATTTCTTTCCTTTGCAATTATTGATTATTTATGTAGGGAAGAAAATTCTGAGTCAGTTTAATTTTTCGACACGAAGATTTCAAAGTGTTTAAATAAGGAAATCTTAAATGCAAATATTTTTTTCTAATTTTATAATTCTTTTTTTTTATTTTTCCCTTTTGCGAAGTCAGTCAGTCAGTCTGACAGTCAATCAGTCAAGCACTCAGTCATTCAGTCTCAGTCAGTCAGTCCAGTCAGTCAGTCACTCAGTCAGTCAGTTAGTCCTTCAGCCAGTCAGTCAAGCAGTCAGTCATTTAGTCTCAGTCAGTCAGTCATTCAGTCAGTCAGTCAGTCAGGCAGTTAGTCAGTCAGTCTCGGTCAGTCAGTGAGTCAGTCAGTCAGTATCAGTCAGTCAGTGAGTCAGTCTGTCAGTCAGGCAGTATCAGTCAGGCAGTAAGACTCCGCTCGACAGAACTCCGATAGCCTAATGGCTAGACCGCTGGTCTTCCAAGCGAGTGGCCTGGGTTCGAGTCCCAGCCGGAGCGAATATCTTCAATGTATATATTTCTTTTCTAATTTGAAAATTCTTTTTTTTTTCAATTTCTTTCCTTTGCAATTATTGATTATTTATGTAGGGAAGAAAATTCTGAGTCAGTTTAATTTTTCGACACGAAGATTTCAAAGTGTTTAAATAAACAATTACCAAATTGCATTTTTTGTTTTTATTATATTTAAAACTCCCACCGACAGAGCTCCCATAGACTAATGGCTAGAGTGTTAGGCTTCCAAGCGAGTGGCCCTGGGTTCGAGTCCCAGCCTGAACGAAAATCTTCAATGTATACTTTTAGTTTCTAATTTGAAATTTCTTCTTCTTTTTTTTTAATTTTTCTCTTTTGCGAATATTGATTATTTATGTAGGGAGAAAAATTCTGAGTCAGTTTAATTATTCGACCTGTAAATTTCAAAGTGTTTGAATCAATAATTACCAAGGTGCATTTTTTGTTTTTATTATATTTAAGACTTCCATCGACAGAGCTCCGATAGCCTAATGGCTAGACCGTTGGGTTCCAAGCGCGTGGTACTGGTTTCGAGTCCCGGCCGGAACGAAAATCTTCCATGTATATATTTCTCTTCTAATTTGAAGATTCTTTTTTTTTTTCAATTTCTTTCTTTTGCAAATATGGATTATTTATGTACGGAAGAAAATTCTGAGTCAGTTTAATCATTCGACCTTTAGATTTCAAAGATTTTAGATCAATAATTACTAAGGTGCATTTTTTGTTTTTATTATAATTAAGACACCGATCAACAGAGATCCGATAGTATATTGGCGAGAGCGTTGGGCTTCCATGAGTGTCGCCCTGGGTGCAAATCCAAGCCGGAAAGGAAATCTTAAATGCAAATATTTTTTTCTAATTTTATAATTCTTTTTTTTTATTTTTCCCTTTTGCGAAGTCAGTCAGTCAGTCTGACAGTCAATCAGTCAAGCACTCAGTCATTCAGTCTCAGTCAGTCAGTCCAGTCACTCAGTCAGTCAGTTAGTCCTTCAGCCAGTCAGTCAAGCAGTCAGTCATTTAGTCTCAGTCAGTCAGTCATTCAGTCAGTCAGTCAGTCAGGCAGTCAGTCAGTCAGTCAGTCGGTCAGTCCTGTGCAGTCAGTTAGTCACTAAAGCAGTCAGTCAGTCTCAGTCAGTCAGTCAGTCAGTCAGTCCAGTCCAGTCTCAGTCAGTCAGTCAGTCAGTCTCGGTCAGTCAGTCAGTCAGTCGGTCAGCCTTATTCAGTCAGTCTGTCAGTCAGTCAGTCAGTCAGCCTTATTCAGTCAGTCTGTCAGTCATCCTTATTCAGTCAGTCTGTCAGTCAGTCAGTCGGTCAGTCCTGTCCAGTCAGTTAGTCAGTCAAGCAGTCAGTCAGGTAGTCAAGCAGTCAGTCAGTCAGTGTCAGTCAGTCATTTAGTCATTCAGTTAGTCAGTGAAATAGCCAGTCAGAGAGTCAAGCAGTCAGTCAGTCTGTCTCAGTCAGTCAGTTAGTCAGTCAGTCAGTCAGTCAGTCAGTCCAGTCTCAGTCAGTCAGGCACTTAGTCAGTCAGTCTCGGTCAGTCAGTGAGTCAGTCAGTCAGTGAGTCAGTCTGTCAGTCAGGCAGTATCAGTCAGGCAGTAAGACTCCGCTCGACAGAACTCCGATAGCCTAATGGCTAGACCGCTGGTCTTCCAAGCGAGTGGCCTGGGTTCGAGTCCCAGCCGGAGCGAATATCTTCAATGTATATATTTCTTTTCTAATTTGAAAATTCTTTTTTTTTCAATTTCTTTCCTTTGCAATTATTGATTATTTATGTAGGGAAGAAAATTCTGAGTCAGTTTAATTTTTCGACACGAAGATTTCAAAGTGTTTAAATAAACAATTACCAAGGTGCATTTTTTGTTTTTATTATATTTAAAACTCCCACCGACAGAGCTCCCATAGACTAATGGATAGAGTGTTAGGCTTCCAAGCGAGTGGCCCTGGGTTCGAGTCCCAGCCTGAACGAAAATCTTCAATGAATACTTTTAGTTTCTAATTTGAAATTTCTTCTTCTTTTTCTTTTAATTTTTTTCTTTTGCGAATATTGATTATTTATGTAGGGAGAAAAATTCTGAGTCAGTTTAATTATTCGACCTGTAAATTTCAAAGTGTTTGAATCAATAATTACCAAGGTGCATTTTTTGTTTTTATTATATTTAAGACTTCCATCGACAGAGCTCCGATAGCCTAATGGCTAGACCGTTGGGTTCCTAGCGCGTGGTACTGGGTTCGAGTCCCGGCCGGAAAGGAAATCTTAAATGCAAATATTTTTTTCTAATTTTATAATTCTTTTTTTTTTATTTTTCCCTTTTGCGAAGTCAGTCAGTCAGTCTGACAGTCAATCAGTCAAGCACTCAGTCATTCAGTCTCAGTCAGTCAGTCCAGTCAGTCAGTCACTCAGTCAGTCAGTTAGTCCTTCAGCCAGTCAGTCAAGCAGTCAGTCATTTAGTCCTTCAGCCAGTCAGTCAAGCAGTCAGTCATTTAGTCTCAGTCAGTCAGTCATTCAGTCAGTCAGTCAGTCAGTCAGTCGGTCAGTCCTGTGCAGTCAGTTAGTCACTAAAGCAGTCAGTCAGTCTCAGTCAGTCAGTCAGTCAGTCAGTCCAGTCCAGTCCAGTCTCAGTCAGTCAGTCAGTCAGTCTCGGTCAGTCAGTCAGTCAGTCATTCAGTCAGTCAGTCAGTCAGGCAGTCAGTCAGTCGGTCAGCCTTATTCAGTCAGTCTGTCAGTCAGTCAGTCAGTCAGCCTTATTCAGTCAGTCTGTCAGTCAGTCAGTCCTGTCCAGTCAGTTAGTCAGTCAAGCAGTCAGTCAGGTAGTCAAGCAGTCAGTCAGTCAGTGTCAGTCAGTCATTTAGTCATTCAGTCAGTCAGTGAAATAGCCAGTCAGAGAGTCAAGCAGTCAGTCAGTCAGTCTCAGTCAGTCAGTTAGTCAGTCAGGCAGTCAGTCAGTCAGTCAGTCCAGTCTCAGTCAGTCAGGCAGTTAGTCAGTCAGTCTCGGTCAGTCAGTGAGTCAGTCAGTCAGTATCAGTCAGTCAGTGAGTCAGTCTGTCAGTCAGGCAGTATCAGTCAGGCAGTAAGACTCCGCGCGACAGAACTCCGATAGCCTAATGGCTAGACCGCTGGTCTTCCAAGCGAGTGGCCTGGGTTCGAGTCCCAGCCGGAGCGAATATCTTCAATGTATATATTTCTTTTCTACTTTGAAAATTCTTTTTTTTTTCAATTTCTTTCCTTTGCAATTATTGATTATTTATGTAGGGAAGAAAATTCTGAGTCAGTTTAATTTTTCGACACAAAGATTTCAAAGTGTTTAAATAAACAATTACCAAGGTGCATTTTTTGTTTTTATTATATTTAAAACTCCCACCGACAGAGCTCCCATAGACTAATGGCTAGAGTGTTAGGCTTCCAAGCGAGTGGCCCTGGGTTCGAGTCCCAGCCTGAACGAAAATCTTCAATGTATACTTTTAGTTTCTAATTTGAAATTTCTTCTTCTTTTTTTTTTTAATTTTTCTCTTTTGCGAATATTGATTATTTATGTAGGGAGAAAAATTCTGAGTCAGTTTAATTATTCGACCTGTAAATTTCAAAGTGTTTGAATCAATAATTACCAAGGTGCATTTTTTGTTTTTATTATATTTAAGACTTCCATCGACGGAGCTCCGATAGCCTAATGGCTAGACCGTTGGGTTCCAAGCGCGTGGTACTGGGTTCGAGTCCCGGCCGGAACGAAAATCTTCCATGTATATATTTCTCTTCTAATTTGAAGATTCTTTTTTTTTTCAATTTCTTTCTTTTGCAAATATGGATTATTTATGTACGGAAGAAAATTCTGAGTCAGTTTAATCATTCGACCTTTAGATTTCAAAGATTTTAGATCAATAATTACTAAGGTGCATTTTTTGTTTTTATTATAATTAAGACACCGATCAACAGAGATCCGATAGTATATTGGCGAGAGCGTTGGGCTTCCATGAGTGTCGCCCTGGGTTCAAATCCCAGCCGGAAAGGAAATCTTAAATGCAAATATTTTTTTCTAATTTTATAATTCTTTTTTTTTTATTTTTCCCTTTTGCGAAGTCAGTCAGTCAGTCTGACAGTCAATCAGTCAAGCACTCAGTCATTCAGTCTCAGTCAGTCAGTCCAGTCAGTTAGTCACTCAGTCAGTCAGTTAGTCCTTCAGCCAGTCAGTCAAGCAGTCAGTCATTTAGTCTCAGTCAGTCAGTCATTCAGTCAGTCAGTCAGTCAGGCAGTCAGTCAGTCAGTCTGTCAGTCAGGCAGTATCAGTCAGGCAGTAAGACTCCGCTCGACAGAACTCCGATAGCCTAATGGCTAGACCGCTGGTCTTCCAAGCGAGTGGCCTGGGTTCGAGTCCCAGCCGGAGCGAATATCTTCAATGTATATATTTCTTTTCTAATTTGAAAATTCTTTTTTTTTTCAATTTCTTTCCTTTGCAATTATTGATTATTTATGTAGGGAAGAAAATTCTGAGTCAGTTTAATTTTTCGACACGAAGATTTCAAAGTGTTTAAATAAACAATTACCAAGGTGCATTTTTTGTTTTTATTATATTTAAAACTCCTACCGACAGAGCTCCCATAGACTAATGGATAGAGTGTTAGGCTTCCAAGCGAGTGGCCCTGGGTTCGAGTCCCAGCCTGAACGAAAATCTTCAATGAATACTTTTAGTTTCTAATTTGAAATTTCTTCTTCTTTTTCTTTTAATTTTTCTCTTTTGCGAATATTGATTATTTATGTAGGGAGAAAAATTCTGAGTCAGTTTAATTATTCGACCTGCAAATTTCAAAGTGTTTGAATCAATAATTACCAAGGTGCATTTTTTGTTTTTATTATATTTAAGACTTCCATCGACAGAGCTCCGATAGCCTAATGGCTAGACCGTTGGGTTCCTAGCGCGTGGTACTGGGTTCGAGTCCCGGCCGGAAAGGAAATCTTAAATGCAAATATTTTTTTCTAATTTTATAATTCTTTTTTTTTATTTTTCCCTTTTGCGAAGTCAGTCAGTCAGTCTGACAGTCAATCAGTCAAGCACTCAGTCATTCAGTCTCAGTCAGTCAGTCCAGTCAGTCAGTCACTCAGTCAGTCAGTTAGTCCTTCAGCCAGTCAGTCAAGCAGTCAGTCATTTAGTCTCAGTCAGTCAGTCATTCAGTCAGTCAGTCAGTCAGTCAGTCAGTCAGTCAGTCAGTCGGTCAGTCCTGTGCAGTCAGTTAGTCACTAAAGCAGTCAGTCAGTCTCAGTCAGTCAGTCAGTCAGTCAGTCCAGTCCAGTCCAGTCTCAGTCAGTCAGTCAGTCAGTCTCGGTCAGTCAGTCAGTCAGTCATTCAGTCAGTCATTCAGTCAGGCAGTCAGTCAGTCGGTCAGCCTTATTCAGTCAGTCTGTCAGTCAGTCAGTCAGTCAGCCTTATTCAGTCAGTCTGTCAGTCAGTCAGTCGGTCAGTCCTGTCCAGTCAGTTAGTCAGTCAAGCAGTCAGTCAGGTAGTCAAGCAGTCAGTCAGTCAGTGTCAGTCAGTCATTTAGTCATTCAGTCAGTCAGTGAAATAGCCAGTCAGAGAGTCAAGCAGTCAGTCAGTCAGTCTCAGTCAGTCAGTTAGTCAGTCAGTCAGTCAGTCAGTCAGTCAGTCCAGTCTCAGTCAGTCAGGCAGTTAGTCAGTCAGTCTCGGTCAGTCAGTGAGTCAGTCAGTCAGTATCAGTCAGTCAGTGAGTCAGTCTGTCAGTCAGGCAGTATCAGTCAGGCAGTAAGACTCCGCGCGACAGAACTCCGATAGCCTAATGGCTAGACCGCTGGTCTTCCAAGCGAGTGGCCTGGGTTCGAGTCCCAGCCGGAGCGAATATCTTCAATGTATATATTTCTTTTCTACTTTGAAAATTCTTTTTTTTTTTCAATTTCTTTCCTTTGCAATTATTGATTATTTATGTAGGGAAGAAAATTCTGAGTCAGTTTAATTTTTCGACACGAAGATTTCAAAGTGTTTAAATAAACAATTACCAAGGTGCATTTTTTGTTTTTATTATATTTAAAACTCCCACCGACAGAGCTCCCATAGACTAATGGATAGAGTGTTAGGCTTCCAAGCGAGTGGCCCTGGGTTCGAGTCCCAGCCTGAACGAAAATCTTCAATGAATACTTTTAGTTTCTAATTTGAAATTTCTTCTTCTTTTTCTTTTAATTTTTCTCTTTTGCGAATATTGATTATTTATGTAGGGAGAAAAATTCTGAGTCAGTTTAATTATTCGACCTGTAAATTTCAAAGTGTTTGAATCAATAATTACCAAGGTGCATTTTTTGTTTTTATTATATTTAAGACTTCCATCGACAGAGCTCCGATAGCCTAATGGCTAGACCGTTGGGTTCCTAGCGCGTGGTACTGGGTTCGAGTCCCGGCCGGAAAGGAAATCTTAAATGCAAATATTTTTTTCTAATTTTATAATTCTTTTTTTTTATTTTTCCCTTTTGCGAAGTCAGTCAGTCAGTCTGACAGTCAATCAGTCAAGCACTCAGTCATTCAGTCTCAGTCAGTCAGTCCAGTCAGTCAGTCACTCAGTCAGTCAGTTAGTCCTTCAGCCAGTCAGTCAAGCAGTCAGTCATTTAGTCTCAGTCAGTCAGTCATTCAGTCAGTCAGTCAGTCAGTCAGTCAGTCAGTCAGTCAGTCGGTCAGTCCTGTGCAGTCAGTTAGTCACTAAAGCAGTCAGTCAGTCTCAGTCAGTCAGTCAGTCAGTCAGTCCAGTCCAGTCCAGTCTCAGTCAGTCAGTCAGTCAGTCTCGGTCAGTCAGTCAGTCAGTCATTCAGTCAGTCAGTCAGTCAGGCAGTCAATCAGTCGGTCAGCCTTATTCAGTCAGTCTGTCAGTCAGTCAGTCAGTCAGCCTTATTCAGTCAGTCTGTCAGTCAGTCAGTCGGTCAGTCCTGTCCAGTCAGTTAGTCAGTCAAGCAGTCAGTCAGGTAGTCAAGCAGTCAGTCAGTCAGTGTCAGTCAGTCATTTAGTCATTCAGTCAGTCAGTGAAATAGCCAGTCAGAGAGTCAAGCAGTCAGTCAGTCAGTCTCAGTCAGTCAGTTAGTCAGTCAGTCAGTCAGTCAGTCAGTCAGTCCAGTCTCAGTCAGTCAGGCAGTTAGTCAGTCAGTCTCGGTCAGTCAGTGAGTCAGTCAGTCAGTATCAGTCAGTCAGTGAGTCAGTCTGTCAGTCAGGCAGTATCAGTCAGGCAGTAAGACTCCGCGCGACAGAACTCCGATAGCCTAATGGCTAGACCGCTGGTCTTCCAAGCGAGTGGCCTGGGTTCGAGTCCCAGCCGGAGCGAATATCTTCAATGTATATATTTCTTTTCTACTTTGAAAATTCTTTTTTTTTTCAATTTCTTTCCTTTGCAATTATTGATTATTTATGTAGGGAAGAAAATTCTGAGTCAGTTTAATCATTCGACCTTTAGATTTCAAAGATTTTAGATCAATAATTACTAAGGTGCATTTTTTGTTTTTATTATAATTAAGACACCGATCAACAGAGATCCGATAGTATATTGGCGAGAGCGTTGGGCTTCCATGAGTGTCGCCCTGGGTTCAAATCCCAGCCGGAAAGGAAATCTTAAATGCAAATATTTTTTTCTAATTTTATAATTCTTTTTTTTTTATTTTTCCCTTTTGCGAAGTCAGTCAGTCAGTCTGACAGTCAATCAGTCAAGCACTCAGTCATTCAGTCTCAGTCAGTCAGTCCAGTCAGTTAGTCACTCAGTCAGTCAGTTAGTCCTTCAGCCAGTCAGTCAAGCAGTCAGTCATTTAGTCTCAGTCAGTCAGTCATTCAGTCAGTCAGTCAGTCAGGCAGTCAGTCAGTCAGTCTGTCAGTCAGGCAGTATCAGTCAGGCAGTAAGACTCCGCTCGACAGAACTCCGATAGCCTAATGGCTAGACCGCTGGTCTTCCAAGCGAGTGGCCTGGGTTCGAGTCCCAGCCGGAGCGAATATCTTCAATGTATATATTTCTTTTCTAATTTGAAAATTCTTTTTTTTTTCAATTTCTTTCCTTTGCAATTATTGATTATTTATGTAGGGAAGAAAATTCTGAGTCAGTTTAATTTTTCGACACGAAGATTTCAAAGTGTTTAAATAAACAATTACCAAGGTGCATTTTTTGTTTTTATTATATTTAAAACTCCTACCGACAGAGCTCCCATAGACTAATGGATAGAGTGTTAGGCTTCCAAGCGAGTGGCCCTGGGTTCGAGTCCCAGCCTGAACGAAAATCTTCAATGAATACTTTTAGTTTCTAATTTGAAATTTCTTCTTCTTTTTCTTTTAATTTTTCTCTTTTGCGAATATTGATTATTTATGTAGGGAGAAAAATTCTGAGTCAGTTTAATTATTCGACCTGCAAATTTCAAAGTGTTTGAATCAATAATTACCAAGGTGCATTTTTTGTTTTTATTATATTTAAGACTTCCATCGACAGAGCTCCGATAGCCTAATGGCTAGACCGTTGGGTTCCTAGCGCGTGGTACTGGGTTCGAGTCCCGGCCGGAAAGGAAATCTTAAATGCAAATATTTTTTTCTAATTTTATAATTCTTTTTTTTTATTTTTCCCTTTTGCGAAGTCAGTCAGTCAGTCTGACAGTCAATCAGTCAAGCACTCAGTCATTCAGTCTCAGTCAGTCAGTCCAGTCAGTCAGTCACTCAGTCAGTCAGTTAGTCCTTCAGCCAGTCAGTCAAGCAGTCAGTCATTTAGTCTCAGTCAGTCAGTCATTCAGTCAGTCAGTCAGTCAGTCAGTCAGTCAGTCAGTCAGTCGGTCAGTCCTGTGCAGTCAGTTAGTCACTAAAGCAGTCAGTCAGTCTCAGTCAGTCAGTCAGTCAGTCAGTCCAGTCCAGTCCAGTCTCAGTCAGTCAGTCAGTCAGTCTCGGTCAGTCAGTCAGTCAGTCATTCAGTCAGTCATTCAGTCAGGCAGTCAGTCAGTCGGTCAGCCTTATTCAGTCAGTCTGTCAGTCAGTCAGTCAGTCAGCCTTATTCAGTCAGTCTGTCAGTCAGTCAGTCGGTCAGTCCTGTCCAGTCAGTTAGTCAGTCAAGCAGTCAGTCAGGTAGTCAAGCAGTCAGTCAGTCAGTGTCAGTCAGTCATTTAGTCATTCAGTCAGTCAGTGAAATAGCCAGTCAGAGAGTCAAGCAGTCAGTCAGTCAGTCTCAGTCAGTCAGTTAGTCAGTCAGTCAGTCAGTCAGTCAGTCAGTCCAGTCTCAGTCAGTCAGGCAGTTAGTCAGTCAGTCTCGGTCAGTCAGTGAGTCAGTCAGTCAGTATCAGTCAGTCAGTGAGTCAGTCTGTCAGTCAGGCAGTATCAGTCAGGCAGTAAGACTCCGCGCGACAGAACTCCGATAGCCTAATGGCTAGACCGCTGGTCTTCCAAGCGAGTGGCCTGGGTTCGAGTCCCAGCCGGAGCGAATATCTTCAATGTATATATTTCTTTTCTACTTTGAAAATTCTTTTTTTTTTTCAATTTCTTTCCTTTGCAATTATTGATTATTTATGTAGGGAAGAAAATTCTGAGTCAGTTTAATTTTTCGACACGAAGATTTCAAAGTGTTTAAATAAACAATTACCAAGGTGCATTTTTTGTTTTTATTATATTTAAAACTCCCACCGACAGAGCTCCCATAGACTAATGGATAGAGTGTTAGGCTTCCAAGCGAGTGGCCCTGGGTTCGAGTCCCAGCCTGAACGAAAATCTTCAATGAATACTTTTAGTTTCTAATTTGAAATTTCTTCTTCTTTTTCTTTTAATTTTTCTCTTTTGCGAATATTGATTATTTATGTAGGGAGAAAAATTCTGAGTCAGTTTAATTATTCGACCTGTAAATTTCAAAGTGTTTGAATCAATAATTACCAAGGTGCATTTTTTGTTTTTATTATATTTAAGACTTCCATCGACAGAGCTCCGATAGCCTAATGGCTAGACCGTTGGGTTCCTAGCGCGTGGTACTGGGTTCGAGTCCCGGCCGGAAAGGAAATCTTAAATGCAAATATTTTTTTCTAATTTTATAATTCTTTTTTTTTATTTTTCCCTTTTGCGAAGTCAGTCAGTCAGTCTGACAGTCAATCAGTCAAGCACTCAGTCATTCAGTCTCAGTCAGTCAGTCCAGTCAGTCAGTCACTCAGTCAGTCAGTTAGTCCTTCAGCCAGTCAGTCAAGCAGTCAGTCATTTAGTCTCAGTCAGTCAGTCATTCAGTCAGTCAGTCAGTCAGTCAGTCAGTCAGTCAGTCAGTCGGTCAGTCCTGTGCAGTCAGTTAGTCACTAAAGCAGTCAGTCAGTCTCAGTCAGTCAGTCAGTCAGTCAGTCCAGTCCAGTCCAGTCTCAGTCAGTCAGTCAGTCAGTCTCGGTCAGTCAGTCAGTCAGTCATTCAGTCAGTCAGTCAGTCAGGCAGTCAGTCAGTCGGTCAGCCTTATTCAGTCAGTCTGTCAGTCAGTCAGTCAGTCAGCCTTATTCAGTCAGTCTGTCAGTCAGTCAGTCGGTCAGTCCTGTCCAGTCAGTTAGTCAGTCAAGCAGTCAGTCAGGTAGTCAAGCAGTCAGTCAGTCAGTGTCAGTCAGTCATTTAGTCATTCAGTCAGTCAGTGAAATAGCCAGTCAGAGAGTCAAGCAGTCAGTCAGTCAGTCTCAGTCAGTCAGTTAGTCAGTCAGTCAGTCAGTCAGTCAGTCAGTCCAGTCTCAGTCAGTCAGGCAGTTAGTCAGTCAGTCTCGGTCAGTCAGTGAGTCAGTCAGTCAGTATCAGTCAGTCAGTGAGTCAGTCTGTCAGTCAGGCAGTATCAGTCAGGCAGTAAGACTCCGCGCGACAGAACTCCGATAGCCTAATGGCTAGACCGCTGGTCTTCCAAGCGAGTGGCCTGGGTTCGAGTCCCAGCCGGAGCGAATATCTTCAATGTATATATTTCTTTTCTACTTTGAAAATTCTTTTTTTTTTTCAATTTCTTTCCTTTGCAATTATTGATTATTTATGTAGGGAAGAAAATTCTGAGTCAGTTTAATTTTTCGACACGAAGATTTCAAAGTTTAAACACTTTGAAATCTTCGAATAAACAATTACCAAGGTGCATTTTTTGTTTTTATTATATTTAAAACTCCCACCGACAGAGCTCCCATAGACTAATGGCTAGAGTGTTAGGCTTCCAAGCGAGTGGCCCTGGGTTCGAGTCCCAGCCTGAACGAAAATCTTCAATGTATACTTTTAGTTTCTAATTTGAAATTTCTTCTTCTTTTTTTTTTTAATTTTTCTCTTTTGCGAATATTGATTATTTATGTAGGGAGAAAAATTCTGAGTCAGTTTAATTATTCGACCTGTAAATTTCAAAGTGTTTGAATCAATAATTACCAAGGTGCATTTTTTGTTTTTATTATATTTAAGACTTCCATCGACAGAGCTCCGATAGCCTAATGGCTAGACCGTTGGGTTCCAAGCGCGTGGTACTGGGTTCGAGTCCCGGCCGGAACGAAAATCTTCCATGTATATATTTCTCTTCTAATTTGAAGATTCTTTTTTTTTCAATTTCTTTCTTTTGCAAATATGGATTATTTATGTACGGAAGAAAATTCTGAGTCAGTTTAATCATTCGACCTTTAGATTTCAAAGATTTTAGATCAATAATTACTAAGGTGCATTTTTTGTTTTTATTATAATTAAGACACCGATCAACAGAGATCCGATAGTATATTGGCGAGAGCGTTGGGCTTCCATGAGTGTCGCCCTGGGTTCAAATCCCAGCCGGAAAGGAAATCTTAAATGCAAATATTTTTTTCTAATTTTATAATTCTTTTTTTTTATTTTTCCCTTTTGCGAAGTCAGTCAGTCAGTCTGACAGTCAATCAGTCAAGCACTCAGTCATTCAGTCTCAGTCAGTCAGTCCAGTCAGTCAGTCACTCAGTCAGTCAGTTAGTCCTTCAGCCAGTCAGTCAAGCAGTCAGTCATTTAGTCTCAGTCAGTCAGTCATTCAGTCAGTCAGTCAGTCAGGCAGTTAGTCAGTCAGTCTCGGTCAGTCAGTGAGTCAGTCAGTCAGTCAGTGAGTCAGTCAGGCAGTATCAGTCAGGCAGTAAGACTCCGCTCGACAGAACTCCGATAGCCTAATGGCTAGACCGCTGGTCTTCCAAGCGAGTGGCCTGGGTTCGAGTCCCAGCCGGAGCGAATATCTTCAATGTATATATTTCTTTTCTAATTTGAAAATTCTTTTTTTTTTCAATTTCTTTCCTTTGCAATAATTGATTATTTATGTAGGGAAGAAAATTCTGAGTCAGTTTAATTTTTCGACACGAAGATTTCAAAGTGTTTAACCTTTAGGCTACGGCAACTATACAATTATCTTTTCCCTCTCCCTACGGCTCAAAGCTTTCTTAGTTCCTTCCCCCCCGAATAGGACAGCATAAAGGGGGCGATGTCCATTTCGACCGCTGAGCTCTCCGCAATACAGGGTTACTATAGTGGGACACTATACTTGGCTAGTCATCACTTATTCAATGGTTTGAAAATAATTTTTTTCCCTCCTTGTTCCTTATGGGGTTCTCTAGGTTTAGATTTTCTGTAAGTATATTTGGTTCAATTTTTAAAATTGAAATCACTGAAATAACGCTTCTCATCTAACCTAAGGCTAACGACAACAAAATAATAAATATCAAACTCTATTTGTGAGGTAGACCACTGGATTCAATAAATGCCAGATGTCCTTATCTATGCGCTAAAATGCGGAGGTAAATAGCGTTCAACTGAGACCAAAGCCATTGTAAATACAATGTAGAATACCTCAGATTCAAGGGAGGCAACTTTGCTTTTCAGCTTGGCTATTCAGAAAAATGATGACACTAATACGTGTGTCCAAGAAAGAATCCACAATAATAGCGAACAATTCCTTGGTTTGCTTTTCTGAGCAGGTGCAAGCGGAATATGCTTGAACACCGTATTCATTTACATAAAGAACGTTAGCGCTTATCTATCTTTTAGAGCATGCAAGGCACCCTTTTTTGTATATGAAGCTGGCGTTTCAAAGTCAATCACTGTCGAGTGAGATAATATGGAGAGACAGCCTACAAATCCCCTGATATCCCTATTCACTCTTTCTTCTAATTGTGGTTGAAATACCTCTAGTAATTGTTGAAGGATTAAGTTCCGCTCCCTTCACAATGCACAAGAAAAATATCTGGGCAAATTTGTTTTAGATTCCAAGTCTCCTCTTTTCAACATTTCCTATTTATGTACTATCTTTATAATACATTTTCACTACCCAGTACGTTGTTATTTGTGAGTAAGAGAAGATAAGTAAAAAAAAAAATACGCATGAGTAAACAGAAAACCAACCTCTTTCTTCCATTTTTTACTGGCATAAACAGTTCCAAATGTAAGAATTAATTAACAGAAAAAAAATAAACAGACATTAGACTCTCATTGAAAACTGAGTAAGATATATCAGGTGCTCTTATAAATCTTTTCACTTAACCTCTCTTTTTTTTTCTTTTTTTTTTGCGCAAGGAAGAAAGAGGAGCAACCGACTTTGACTTAAAAATTAACATTTTAAGCCCCTTAAATACAAACAGGGGGAAAACTGAATGCACAAATTTATACTTTATTAACTGCTTTATAAGGCCATAACGTTTAAGAATTCCTAAGTTGAACCATAAAATTAAAAAAGTCAGCGAAAAAAAAAAATCCTCGTAAACGTGCCCCGGTGTACCATACTTATTTTGTTTCATTCAGCATATCCTTAGTCCTTTTGACTTTCTACTGAAATAATATTCGCTATAGACAAAATATCAAGGAAATACATTTATATTTTCTAAAATATCAAAATTAAGTTTTTATGCTTTTCACTCAATAAGTGATCAATTAGATAGATTTTGAGGCGTAGCGAAGGGGGGGGGGGGGGGGTAAAAACACCCCTCAGAGCCCTTGATTTTACATTCTTGCCATCCCTAGTGCAATAACTTTTACATATGAAAAGGCTCGTTTTGAACAGAAAACCCCCTCTAGAAGATAATTCTGGCTGTGCTAGTGACTCTTTTTATAATTAAAAAAAAAAATGAGCATTTAGTCTAACTTTCAATTTTCAAACCAAAAGATTCACGACACAGATTCTTAATTGAACCTCTCTTTCAAATTTATTGATTTTTGAATGTTTTCCATGTTTTGTTGAAACGGTATTACAAATAATTTTCAGTTAAAATGTAAATAAAGAAATAAATGAAACGTGGCAAATCGCAAATTGATAAGTTGTTTCTTATTCAGCATGATATTCATTTTCGAAAAGTTAGCAAAATAAGATATGCTTTTCAAGTGTTTAATTATTTTTATAAAACCAAAACAAAAGAAATATTTTGGAGAATGATGTTTCTTGCGCTCTGCTCCCTAAATATCTACACTGCTTAAACTAAATAGGTGTTTTGTACTCAGTAAAATATGCTGTTATTAATTATAGGAAGCCTTACTATTGGGTTATTAAACAGAAAAAGGCTATCAAAAATTTTTCTTTCCTTCAAGTATTTTACTTCTGCTTAACTTTCTCCCCTCTTTTTCGAAACTTCGCCACACATTCCTTCACTGGGAACAAAACTATGCCAAACGCCTCTGATTGACAGACCCCCAAAAGGGGTGTAGTGCGTTTCATTCATTTTCTCCCTGCGTAGGCGTGTGTGAAAGGATTATCAACTGCCGGAAGTAACTGGAGGGGGAAGGGAAGGACTGGTACAGACGTTGTACCACAGCCGTAGAGAGAGAACACTTTTTGTCGGTACAGCATATGTACCGCCGTTGGCTAAAGGTTAAATAAACAATTACCAAATTGCATTTTTTGTTTTTATTATATTTAAAACTCCCACCGACAGAGCTACCATAGACTAATGGCTAGAGTGTTAGGCTTCCAAGCGAGTGGCCCTGGGTTCGAGTCCCAGCCTGAACGAAAATCTTCAATGTATACTTTTAGTTTCTAATTTGAAATTTCTTCTTCTTTTTTTTTAATTTTTCTCTTTTGCGAATATTGATTATTTATGTAGGGAGAAAAATTCTGAGTCAGTTTAATTATTCGACCTGTAAATTTCAAAGTGTTTGAATCAATAATTACCAAGGTGCATTTTTTGTTTTTATTATATTTAAGACTTCCATCGACAGAGCTCCGATAGCCTAATGGCTAGACCGTTGGGTTCCAAGCGCGTGGTACTGGTTTCGAGTCCCGGCCGGAACGAAAATCTTCCATGTATATAGTTCTCTTCTAATTTGAAGATTCTTTTTTTTTTCAATTTCTTTCTTTTGCAAATATGGATTATTTATGTACGGAAGAAAATTCTGAGTCAGTTTAATCATTCGACCTTTAGATTTCAAAGATTTTAGATCAATAATTACTAAGGTGCATTTTTTGTTTTTATTATAATTAAGACACCGATCAACAGAGATCCGATAGTATATTGGCGAGAGCGTTGGGCTTCCATGAGTGTCGCCCTGGGTGCAAATCCAAGCCGGAAAGGAAATCTTAAATGCAAATATTTTTTTCTAATTTTATAATTCTTTTTTTTATTTTTCCCTTTTGCGAAGTCAGTCAGTCAGTCTGACAGTCAATCAGTCAAGCACTCAGTCATTCAGTCTCAGTCAGTCAGTCCAGTCAGTCAGTCACTCAGTCAGTCAGTTAGTCCTTCAGCCAGTCAGTCAAGCAGTCAGTCATTTAGTCTCAGTCAGTCAGTCATTCAGTCAGTCAGTCAGTCAGGCAGTCAGTCAGTCAGTCAGTCGGTCAGTCCTGTGCAGTCAGTTAGTCACTAAAGCAGTCAGTCAGTCTCAGTCAGTCAGTCAGTCAGTCAGTCCAGTCCAGTCTCAGTCAGTCAGTCAGTCAGTCTCGGTCAGTCAGTCAGTCAGTCGGTCAGCCTTATTCAGTCAGTCTGTCAGTCAGTCAGTCAGTCAGCCTTATTCAGTCAGTCTGTCAGTCATCCTTATTCAGTCAGTCTGTCAGTCAGTCAGTCGGTCAGTCCTGTCCAGTCAGTTAGTCAGTCAAGCAGTCAGTCAGGTAGTCAAGCAGTCAGTCAGTCAGTGTCAGTCAGTCATTTAGTCATTCAGTTAGTCAGTGAAATAGCCAGTCAGAGAGTCAAGCAGTCAGTCAGTCTGTCTCAGTCAGTCAGTTAGTCAGTCAGTCAGTCAGTCAGTCAGTCCAGTCTCAGTCAGTCAGGCACTTAGTCAGTCAGTCTCGGTCAGTCAGTGAGTCAGTCAGTCAGTGAGTCAGTCTGTCAGTCAGGCAGTATCAGTCAGGCAGTAAGACTCCGCTCGACAGAACTCCGATAGCCTAAAGGCTAGACCGCTGGTCTTCCAAGCGAGTGGCCTGGGTTCGAGTCCCAGCCGGAGCGAATATCTTCAATGTATATATATCTTTTCTAATTTGAAAATTCTTTTTTTTTTCAATTTCTTTCCTTTGCAATAATTGATTATTTATGTAGGGAAGAAAATTCTGAGTCAGTTTAATTTTTCGACACAAAGATTTCAAAGTGTTTAAATAAACAATTACCAAGGTGCATTTTTTGTTTTTATTATATTTAAAACTCCCACCGACAGAGCTCCCATAGACTAATGGATAGAGTGTTAGGCTTCCAAGCGAGTGGCCCTGGGTTCGAGTCCCAGCCTGAACGAAAACCTTCAATGAATACTTTTAGTTTCTAATTTGAAATTTCTTCTTCTTTTTCTTTTAATTTTTCTCTTTTGCGAACATTGATTATTTATGTAGGGAGAAAAATTCTGAGTCAGTTTAATTATTCGACCTGTAAATTTCAAAGTGTTTGAATCAATAATTACCAAGGTGCATTTTTTGTTTTTATTATATTTAAGACTTCCATCGACAGAGCTCCGATAGCCTAATGGCTAGACCGTTGGGTTCCTAGCGCGTGGTACTGGGTTCGAGTCCCGGCCGGAAAGGAAATCTTAAATGCAAATATTTTTTTCTAATTTTATAATTCTTTTTTTTTTATTTTTCCCTTTTGCGAAGTCAGTCAGTCAGTCTGACAGTCAATCAGTCAAGCACTCAGTCATTCAGTCTCAGTCAGTCAGTCCAGTCAGTCAGTCACTCAGTCAGTCAGTTAGTCCTTCAGCCAGTCAGTCAAGCAGTCAGTCATTTAGTCCTTCAGCCAGTCAGTCAAGCAGTCAGTCATTTAGTCTCAGTCAGTCAGTCATTCAGTCAGTCAGTCAGTCAGTCAGTCGGTCAGTCCTGTGCAGTCAGTCAGTCACTAAAGCAGTCAGTCAGTCTCAGTCAGTCAGTCAGTCAGTCAGTCCAGTCCAGTCCAGTCTCAGTCAGTCAGTCAGTCAGTCAGTCAGTCTCGGTCAGTCAGTCAGTCAGTCATTCAGTCAGTCAGTCAGTCAGGCAGTCAGTCAGTCGGTCAGCCTTATTCAGTCAGTCAGTCAGTCAGTCAGCCTTATTCAGTCAGTCTGTCAGTCAGTCAGTCGGTCAGTCCTGTCCAGTCAGTTAGTCAGTCAAGCAGTCAGTCAGGTAGTCAAGCAGTCAGTCAGTCAGTGTCAGTCAGTCATTTAGTCATTCAGTCAGTCAGTGAAATAGCCAGTCAGAGAGTCAAGCAGTCAGTCAGTCAGTCTCAGTCAGTCAGTTAGTCAGTCAGGCAGTCAGTCAGTCAGTCAGTCCAGTCTCAGTCAGTCAGGCAGTTAGTCAGTCAGTCTCGGTCAGTCAGTGAGTCAGTCAGTCAGTATCAGTCAGTCAGTGAGTCAGTCTGTCAGTCAGGCAGTATCAGTCAGGCAGTAAGACTCCGCGCGACAGAACTCCGATAGCCTAATGGCTAGACCGCTGGTCTTCCAAGCGAGTGGCCTGGGTTCGAGTCCCAGCCGGAGCGAATATCTTCAATGTGTATATTTCTTTTCTACTTTGAAAATTCTTTTTTTTTTTTCAATTTCTTTCCTTTGCAATTATTGATTATTTATGTAGGGAAGAAAATTCTGAGTCAGTTTAATTTTTCGACACGAAGATTTCAAAGTGTTTAAATAAACAATTACCAAGGTGCATTTTTTGTTTTTATTATATTTAAAACTCCCACCGACAGAGCTCCCATAGACTAATGGCTAGAGTGTTAGGCTTCCAAGCGAGTGGCCCTGGGTTCGAGTCCCAGCCTGAACGAAAATCTTCAATGTATACTTTTAGTTTCTAATTTGAAATTTCTTCTTCTTTTTTTTTTAATTTTTCTCTTTTGCGAATATTGATTATTTATGTAGGGAGAAAAATTCTGAGTCAGTTTAATTATTCGACCTGTAAATTTCAAAGTGTTTGAATCAATAATTACCAAGGTGCATTTTTTGTTTTTATTATATTTAAGACTTCCATCGACAGAGCTCCGATAGCCTAATGGCTAGACCGTTGGGTTCCAAGCGCGTGGTACTGGGTTCGAGTCCCGGCCGGAACGAAAATCTTCCATGTATATATTTCTCTTCTAATTTGAAGATTCTTTTTTTTTCAATTTCTTTCTTTTGCAAATATGGATTATTTATGTACGGAAGAAAATTCTGAGTCAGTTTAATCATTCGACCTTTAGATTTCAAAGATTTTAGATCAATAATTACTAAGGTGCATTTTTTGTTTTTATTATAATTAAGACACCGATCAACAGAGATCCGATAGTATATTGGCGAGAGCGTTGGGCTTCCATGAGTGTCGCCCTGGGTTCAAATCCCAGCCGGAAAGGAAATCTTAAATGCAAATATTTTTTTTTAATTTTATAATTCTTTTTTTTTTATTTTTCCCTTTTGCGAAGTCAGTCAGTCAGTCTGACAGTCAATCAGTCAAGCACTCAGTCATTCAGTCTCAGTCAGTCAGTCCAGTCAGTCAGTCACTCAGTCAGTCAGTTAGTCCTTCAGCCAGTCAGTCAAGCAGTCAGTCATTTAGTCTCAGTCAGTCAGTCATTCAGTCAGTCAGTCAGTCAGTCAGTCAGTCAGTCAGTCAGTCGTTCAGTCCTGTGCAGTCAGTTAGTCACTAAAGCAGTCAGTCAGTCTCAGTCAGTCAGTCAGTCAGTCAGTCCAGTCCAGTCCAGTCTCAGTCAGTCAGTCAGTCAGTCTCGGTCAGTCAGTCAGTCAGTCGGTCAGCCTTATTCAGTCAGTCTGTCAGTCAGTCAGTCAGTCAGCCTTATTCAGTCAGTCTGTCAGTCAGTCAGTCGGTCAGTCCTGTCCAGTCAGTTAGTCAGTCAAGCAGTCAGTCAGGTAGTCAAGCAGTCAGTCAGTCAGTGTCACTCAGTCATTTAGTCATTCAGTCAGTCAGTGAAATAGCCAGTCAGAGAGTCAAGCAGTCAGTCAGTCAGTCAGTGTCAGTCAGTCATTTAGTCATTCAGTCAGTCAGTGAAATAGCCAGTCAGAGAGTCAAGCAGTCAGTCAGTCAGTCTCAGTCAGTCAGTTAGTCAGTCAGTCAGTCAGTCAGTCAGTCTCGGTCAGTCAGTGAGTCAGTCAGTCAGTATCAGTCAGTCAGTGAGTCAGTCTGTCAGTCAGGCAGTATCAGTCAGGCAGTAAGACTCCGCTCGACAGAACTCCGATAGCCTAATGGCTAGACCGCTGGTCTTCCAAGCGAGTGGCCTGGGTTCGAGTCCCAGCCAGAGCGAATATCTTCAATGTATATATTTCTTTTCTAATTTGAAAATTCTTTTTTTTTTCAATTTCTTTCCTTTGCAATTATTGATTATTTTTGTAGGGAAGAAAATTCTGAGTCAGTTTAATTTTTCGACACGAAGACTTCAAAGTGTTTAAATAAACAATTACCAAGGTGCATTTTTTGTTTTTATTACATTTAAAACTCCCACCGACAGAGCTCCCATAGACTAATGGCTAGAGTGTTAGGCTTCCAAGCGAGTGGCCCTGGGTTCGAGTCCCAGCCTGAACGAAAATCTTCAATGTATACTTTTAGTTTCTAATTTGAAATTTCTTCTTCTTTTTTTTTTTTAATTTTTCTCTTTTGCGAATATTGATTATTTATGTAGTCAGAAAAATTCTGAGTCAGTTTAATTATTCGACCTCTAAATTTCAAAGTGTTTGAATCAATAATTACCAAGGTGCATTTTTTGTTTTTATTATATTTAAGACTTCCATTGACAGAGCTCCGATAGCCTAATAGCTAGACCGTTGGGTTCCTAGCGCGTGGTACTGGGTTCGAGTCCCGGCCGGAAAGGAAATCTTAAATGCAAATATTTTTTTCTAATTTTATAATTCTTTTTTTTTTATTTTTCCCTTTTGCGAAGTCAGTCAGTCAGTCTGACAGTCAATCAGTCAAGCACTCAGTCATTCAGTCTCAGTCAGTCAGTCCAGTCAGTCAGTCAGTCAGTTAGTCCTTCATCCAGTCAGTCAAGCAGTCAGTCATTTAGTCTCAGTCAGTCAGTCATTCAGTCAGTCAGTCAGTCAGGCAGTCAGTCAGTCAGTCAGTCGGTCAGTCCTGTGCAGTCAGTTAGTCACTAAAGCAGTCAGTCAGTCTCAGTCAGTCAGTCAGTCAGTCAGTCCAGTCCAGTCTCAGTCAGTCAGTCAGTCAGTCTCGGTCAGTCAGTCAGTCAGTCATTCAGTCAGTCAGTCAGTCAGGCAGTCAGTCAGTCGTTCAGCCTTATTCAGTCAGTCTGTCAGTCAGTCAGTCAGTCAGCCTTATTCAGTCAGTCTGTCAGTCATCCTTATTCAGTCAGTCTGTCAGTCAGTCAGTCGGTCAGTCCTGTCCAGTCAGTTAGTCAGTCAAGCAGTCAGTCAGGTAGTCAAGCAGTCAGTCAGTCAGTGTCAGTCAGTCATTTAGTCATTCAGTCAGTCAGTGAAATAGCCAGTCAGAGAGTCAAGCAGTCAGTCAGTCAGTCTCAGTCAGTCAGTTAGTCAGTCAGTCAGTCAGTCAGTCAGTCAGTCCAGTCTCAGTCAGTCAGGCAGTTAGTCAGTCAGTCTCGGTCAGTCAGTGAGTCAGTCAGTCAGTATCAGTCAGTCAGTGAGTCAGTCTGTCAGTCAGGCAGTATCAGTCAGGCAGTAAGACTCCGCGCGACAGAACTCCGATAGCCTAATGGCTAGACCGCTGGTCTTCCAAGCGAGTGGCCTGGGTTCGAGTCCCAGCCGGAGCGAATATCTTCAATGTATATATTTCTTTTCTAATTTGAAAATTCTTTTTTTTTCAATTTCTTTCCTTTGCAATTATTGATTATTTATGTAGGGAAGAAAATTCTGAGTCAGTTTAATTTTTTGACACGAAGATTTCAAAGTGTTTAAATAAACAATTACCAAGGTGCATTTTTTGTTTTTATTATATTTAAAACTCCCACCGACAGAGCTCCCATAGACTAATGGCTAGAGTGTTAGGCTTCCAAGCGAGTGGCCCTGGGTTCGAGTCCCAGCCTGAACGAAAATCTTCAATGTATACTTTTAGTTTCTAATTTGAAATTTCTTCTTCTTTTTTTTTTAATTTTTCTCTTTTGCGAATATTGATTATTTATGTAGGGAGAAAAATTCTGAGTCAGTTTAATTATTCGACCTGTAAATTTCAAAGTGTTTGAATCAATAATTACCAAGGTGCATTTTTTGTTTTTATTATATTTAAGACTTCCATCGAAAGAGCTCCGATAGCCTAATGGCTAGACCGTTGGGTTCATAGCGCGTGGTACTGGGTTCGAGTCCCGGCCGGAAAGGAAATCTTAAATGCAAATATTTTTTTTCTAATTTTATAATTCTTTTTTTTTATTTTTCCCTTTTGCGAAGTCAGTCAGTCAGTCTGACAGTCAATCAGTCAAGCACTCAGTCATTCAGTCTCAGTCAGTCAGTCCAGTCAGTCAGTCACTCAGTCAGTCAGTTAGTCCTTCAGCCAGTCAGTCAAGCAGTCAGTCATTTAGTCTCAGTCAGTCAGTCATTCAGTCAGTCAGTCAGTCAGGCAGTCAGTCAGTCAGTCAGTCGGTCAGTACTGTGCAGTCAGTTAGTCACTAAAGCAGTCAGTCAGTCTCAGTCAGTCAGTCAGTCCAGTCCAGTCTCAGTCAGTCAGTCAGTCAGTCTCGGTCAGTCAGTCAGTCAGTCATTCAGTCAGTCAGTCAGTCAGGCAGTCAGTCAGTCGGTCAGCCTTATTCAGTCAGTCTGTCAGTCAGTCAGTCAGTCAGCCTTATTCAGTCAGTCTGTCAGTCATCCTTATTCAGTCAGTCTGTCAGTCAGTCAGTCGGTCAGTCCTGTCCAGTCAGTTAGTCAGTCAAGCAGTCAGTCAGGTAGTCAAGCAGTCAGTCAGTCAGTGTCAGTCAGTCATTTAGTCATTCAGTCAGTCAGTGAAATAGCCAGTCAGAGAGTCTAGCAGTCAGTCAGTCAGTCTCAGTCAGTCAGTTAGTCAGTCAGTCAGTCAGTCAGTCAGTCAGTCCAGTCTCAGTCAGTCAGGCAGTTAGTCAGTCAGTCTCGGTCAGTCAGTGAGTCAGTCAGTCAGTATCAGTCAGTCAGTGAGTCAGTCTGTCAGTCAGGCAGTATCAGTCAGGCAGTAAGACTCCGCTCGACAGAACTCCGATAGCCTAATGGCTAGACCGCTGGTCTTCCAAGCGAGTGGCCTGGGTTCGAGTCCCAGCCAGAGCGAATATCTTCAATGTATATATTTCTTTTCTAATTTGAAAATTCTTTTTTTTTCAATTTCTTTCCTTTGCAATTATTGATTATTTATGTAGGGAAGAAAATTCTGAGTCAGTTTAATTTTTCGACACGAAGATTTCAAAGTGTTTAAATAAACAATTACCAAGGTGCATTTTTTGTTTTTATTATATTTAAAACTCCCACCGACAGAGCTCCCATAGACTAATGGCTAGAGTGTTAGGCTTCCAAGCGAGTGGCCCTGGGTTCGAGTCCCAGCCTGAACGATAATCTTCAATGTATACTTTTAGTTTCTAATTTGAAATTTCTTCTTCTTTTTTTTTTAATTTTTCTCTTTTGCGAATATTGATTATTTATGTAGGGAGAAAAATTCTGAGTCAGTTTAATTATTCGACCTGTAAATTTCAAAGTGTTTGAATCAATAATTACCAAGGTGCATTTTTTGTTTTTATTATATTTAAGACTTCCATCGACAGAGCTCCGATAGCCTAATGGCTAGACCGTTGGGTTCCTAGCGCGTGGTACTGGGTTCGAGTCCCGGCCGGAAAGGAAATCTTAAATGCAAATATTTTTTTCTAATTTTATAATTCTTTTTTTTTATTTTTCCCTTTTGCGAAGTCAGTCAGTCAGTCTGACAGTCAATCAGTCAAGCACTCAGTCATTCAGTCTCAGTCAGTCAGTCCAGTCAGTCAGTCACTCAGTCAGTCAGTTAGTCCTTCAGCCAGTCAGTCAAGCAGTCAGTCATTTAGTCTCAGTCAGTCAGTCATTCAGTCAGTCAGTCAGTCAGGCAGTCAGTCAGTCAGTCAGTCGGTCAGTACTGTGCAGTCAGTTAGTCACTAAAGCAGTCAGTCAGTCTCAGTCAGTCAGTCAGTCCAGTCCAGTCTCAGTCAGTCAGTCAGTCAGTCTCGGTCAGTCAGTCAGTCAGTCATTCAGTCAGTCAGTCAGTCAGGCAGTCAGTCAGTCGTTCAGCCTTATTCAGTCAGTCTGTCAGTCAGTCAGTCAGTCAGCCTTATTCAGTCAGTCTGTCAGTCATCCTTATTCAGTCAGTCTGTCAGTCAGTCAGTCGGTCAGTCCTGTCCAGTGAGTTAGTCAGTCAAGCAGTCAGTCAGGTAGTCAAGCAGTCAGTCAGTCAGTGTCAGTCAGTCATTTAGTCATTCAGTCAGTCAGTGAAATAGCCAGTCAGAGAGTCAAGCAGTCAGTCAGTCAGTCTCAGTCAGTCAGTCTCAGTCAGTCAGTCAGTCAGTCAGTCAGTCAGTCCAGTCTCAGTCAGTCAGGCAGTTAGTCAGTCAGTCTCGGTCAGTCAGTGAGTCAGTCAGTCAGTATCAGTCAGTCAGTGAGTCAGTCTGTCAGTCAGGCAGTATCAGTCAGGCAGTAAGACTCCGCTCGACAGAACTCCGATAGCCTAATGGCTAGACCGCTGGTCTTCCAAGCGAGTGGCCTGGGTTCGAGTCCCAGCCGGAGCGAATATCTTCAATGTATATATTTCTTTTCTAATTTGAAAATTCTTTTTTTTTCAATTTCTTTCCTTTGCAATTATTGATTATTTATGTAGGGAAGAAAATTCTGAGTCAGTTTAATTTTTCGACACGAAGATTTCAAAGTGTTTAAATAAACAATTACCAAGGTGCATTTTTGGTTTTTATTATATTTAAAACTCCCACCGACAGAGCTCCCATAGACTAATGGCTAGAGTGTTAGGCTTCCAAGCGAGTGGCCCTGGGTTCGAGTCCCAGCCTGAACGAAAATCTTCAATGTATACTTTTAGTTTCTAATTTGAAATTTCTTCTTTTTTTTTTTTAATTTTTCTCTTTTGCGAATATTGATTATTTATGTAGGGAGAAAAATTCTGAGTCAGTTTAATTATTCGACCTGTAAATTTCAAAGTGTTTGAATCAATAATTACCAAGGTGCATTTTTTGTTTTTATTATATTTAAGACTTCCATCGACAGAGCTCCGATAGCCTAATGGCTAGACCGTTGGGTTCCTAGCGCGTGGTACTGGGTTCGAGTCCCGGCCGGAAAGGAAATCTTAAATGCAAATATTTTTTTCTAAATTTATAATTCTTTTTTTTTATTTTTCCCTTTTGCGAAGTCAGTCAGTCAGTCTGACAGTCAATCAGTCAAGCACTCAGTCATTCAGTCTCAGTCAGTCAGTCCAGTCAGTCAGTCAGTCAGTTAGTCCTTCAGCCAGTCAGTCAAGCAGTCAGTCATTTAGTCTCAGTCAGTCAGTCATTCAGTCAGTCAGTCAGTCAGGCAGTCAGTCAGTCAGTCAGTCGGTCAGTCCTGTGCAGTCAGTCACTAAAGCAGTCAGTCAGTCTCAGTCAGTCAGTCAGTCAGTCAGTCCAGTCCAGTCTCAGTCAGTCAGTCAGTCTCGGTCAGTCAGTCAGTCAGTCATTCAGTCAGTCAGTCAGTCAGGCAGTCAGTCAGTCGGTCAGCCTTATTCAGTCAGTCTGTCAGTCAGTCAGTCAGTCAGCCTTATTCAGTCAGTCTGTCAGTCATCCTTATTCAGTCAGTCTGTCAGTCAGTCAGTCGGTCAGTCCTGTCCAGTCAGTTAGTCAGTCAAGCAGTCAGTCAGGTAGTCAAGCAGTCAGTCAGGAAGTCAAGCAGTCAGTCAGTCAGTGTCAGTCAGTCATTTAGTCATTCAGTCAGTCAGTGAAATAGCCAGTCAGAGAGTCAAGCAGTCAGTCAGTCAGTCTCAGTCAGTCAGTTAGTCAGTCAGTCAGTCAGTCAGTCAGTCCAGTCTCAGTCAGTCAGGCAGTTAGTCAGTCAGTCTCGGTCAGTCAGTGAGTCAGTCAGTCAGTATCAGTCAGTCAGTGAGTCAGTCTGTCAGTCAGGCAGTATCAGTCAGGCAGTAAGACTCCGCTCGACAGAACTCCGATAGCCTAATGGCTAGACCGCTGGTCTTCCAAGCGAGTGGCCTGGGTTCGAGTCCCAGCCGGAGCGAATATATTCAATGTATATATTTCTTTTCTAATTTGAAAATTCTTTTTTTTTCAATTTCTTTCCTTTGCAATTATTGATTATTTATGTAGGGAAGAAAATTCTGAGTCAGTTTAATTTTTCGACACCAAGATTTCAAAGTGTTTAAATAAAAAATTACCAAGGTGCATTTTTTGTTTTTATTATATTTAAAACTCCCACCGACAGAGCTCCCATAGACTAATGGCTAGAGTGTTAGGCTTCCAAGCGAGTGGCCCTGGGTTCGAGTCCCAGCCTGAACGAAAATCTTCAATGTATACTTTTAGTTTCTAATTTGAAATTTCTTCTTCTTTTTTTTTTTTAATTTTTCTCTTTTGCGAATATTGATTATTTATGTAGGGAGAAAAATTCTGAGTCAGTTTAATTATTCGACCTGTAAATTTCAAAGTGTTTGAATCAATAATTACCAAGGTGCATTTTTTGTTTTTATTATATTTAAGACTTCCATCGACAGAGCTCCGATAGCCTAATGGCTAGACCGTTGGGTTCCTAGCGCGTGGTACTGGGTTCGAGTCCCGGCCGGAAAGGAAATCTTAAATGCAAATATTTTTTTCTAATTTTATAACTCTTTTTTTTTATTTTTCCCTTTTGCGAAGTCAGTCAGTCAGTCTGACAGTCAATCAGTCAAGCACTCAGTCATTCAGTCTCAGTCAGTCAGTCCAGTCAGTCAGTCACTCAGTCAGTCAGTTAGTCCTTCAGCCAGTCAGTCAAGCAGTCAGTCATTTAGTCTCAGTCAGTCAGTCATTCAGTCAGTCAGTCAGTCAGGCAGTCAGTCAGTCAGTCAGTCGGTCAGTCCTGTGCAGTCAGTTAGTCACTAAAGCAGTCAGTCAGTCTCAGTCAGTCAGTCAGTCAGTCAGTCCAGTCCAGTCTCAGTCAGTCAGTCAGTCTCGGTCAGTCAGTCAGTCAGTCATTCAGTCAGTCAGTCAGTCAGGCAGTCAGTCAGTCGGTCATTCTTATTCAGTCAGTCTGTCAGTCAGTCAGTCAGTCAGCCTTATTCAGTCAGTCTGTCAGTCATCCTTATTCAGTCAGTCTGTCAGTCAGTCAGTCGGTCAGTCCTGTCCAGTCAGTTAGTCAGTCAAGCAGTCAGTCAGGTAGTCAAGCAGTCAGTCAGTCAGTGTCAGTCAGTCATTTAGTCATTCAGTCAGTCAGTGAAATAGCCAGTCAGAGAGTCAAGCAGTCAGTCAGTCAGTCTCAGTCAGTCAGTTAGTCAGTCAGTCAGTCAGTCCAGTCTCAGTCAGTCAGGCAGTTAGTCAGTCAGTCTCGGTCAGTCAGTGAGTCAGTCAGTCAGTATCAGTCAGTCAGTGAGTCAGTCTGTCAGTCAGGCAGTATCAGTCAGGCAGTAAGACTCCGCTCAACAGAACTCCGATAGCCTAATGGCTAGACCGCTGGTCTTCCAAGCGAGTGGCCTGGGTTCGAGTCCCAGCCGGAGCGAATATCTTCAATGTATATATTTCTTTTCTAATTTGAAAATTCTTTTTTTTTCAATTTCTTTCCTTTGCAATTATTGATTATTTATGTAGGGAAGAAAATTCTGAGTCAGTTTAATTTTTCGACACGAAGATTTCAAAGTGTTTAAATAAACAATTACCAAGGTGCATTTTTTGTTTTTATTATATTTAAAACTCCCACCGACAGAGCTCCCATAGACTAATGGCTAGAGTGTTAGGCTTCCAAGCGAGTGGCCCTGGGTTCGAGTCCCAGCCTGAACGAAAATCTTCAATGTATACTTTTAGTTTCTAATTTGAAATTTCTTCTTTTTTTTTAATTTTTCTCTTTTGCGAATATTGATTATTTATGTAGGGAGAAAAATTCTGAGTCAGTTTAATTATTCGACCTGTAAATTTCAAAGTGTTTGAATCAATAATTACCAAGGTGCATTTTTTGTTTTTATTATATTTAAGACTTCCATCGACAGAGCTCCGATAGCCTAATGGCTAGACCGTTGGGTTCCTAGCGCGTGGTACTGGGTTCGAGTCCCGGCCGGAAAGGAAATCTTAAATGCAAATATTTTTTTCTAATTTTATAATTCTTTTTTTTTTATTTTTCCCTTTTGCGAAGTCAGTCAGTCAGTCTGACAGTCAATCAGTCAAGCACTCAGTCATTCAGTCTCAGTCAGTCAGTCCAGTCAGTCAGTCACTCAGTCAGTCAGTTAGTCCTTCAGCCAGTCAGTCAAGCAGTCAGTCATTTAGTCTCAGTCAGTCAGTCATTCAGTCAGTCAGGCAGTCAGTCAGTCTGTCAGTCGGTCAGTCCTGTGCAGTCAGTTAGTCACTAAAGCAGTCAGTCAGTCAGTCAGTCAGTCTCGGTCAGTCAGTCAGTCAGTCATTCAGTCAGTCAGTCAGTCAGGCAGTCAGTCAGTCGGTCAGCCTTATTCAGTCAGTCTGTCAGTCAGTCAGTCAGTCAGCCTTATTCAGTCAGTCTGTCAGTCATCCTTATTCAGTCAGTCTGTCAGTCAGTCAGTCGGTCAGTCCTGTCCAGTCAGTTAGTCAGTCAAGCAGTCAGTCAGGTAGTCAAGCAGTCAGTCAGTCAGTGTCAGTCAGTCATTTAGTCATTCAGTCAGTCAGTGAAATAGCCAGTCAGAGAGTCAAGCAGTCAGTCAGTCAGTCTCAGTCAGTCAGTTAGTCAGTCAGTCAGTCAGTCAGTCAGTCAGTCCAGTCTCAGTCAGTCAGGCAGTTAGTCAGTCAGTCTCGGTCAGTCAGTGAGTCAGTCAGTCAGTATCAGTCAGTCAGTGAGTCAGTCTGTCAGTCAGGCAGTATCAGTCAGTTAGTAAGACTCCGCTCGACAGAACTCCGATAGCCTAATGGCTAGACCGCTGGTCTTCCAAGCGAGTGGCCTGGGTTCGAGTCCCAGCCGGAGCGAATATCTTCAATGTATATATTTCTTTTCTAATTTGAAAATTCTTTTTTTTTCAATTTCTTTCCTTTGCAATTATTGATTATTTATGTAGGGAAGAAAATTCTGAGTCAGTTTAATTTTTCGACACGAAGATTTCAAAGTGTTTAAATAAACAATTACCAAGGTGCATTTTTTGTTTTTATTATATTTAAAACTCCCACCGACAGAGCTCCCATAGACTAATGGCTAGAGTGTTAGGCTTCCAAGCGAGTGGCCCTGGGTTCGAGTCCCAGCCTGAACGAAAATCTTCAATGTATACTTTTAGTTTCTAATTTGAAATTTCTTCTTTTTTTTTAATTTTTCTCTTTTGCGAATATTGATTATTTATGTAGGGAGAAAAATTCTGAGTCAGTTTAATTATTCGACCTGTAAATTTCAAAGTGTTTGAATCAATAATTACCAAGGTGCATTTTTTGTTTTTATTATATTTAAGACTTCCATCGACAGAGCTCCGATAGCCTAATGGCTAGACCGTTGGGTTTCTAGCGCGTGGTACTGGGTTCGAGTCCCGGCCGGAAAGGAAATCTTAAATGCAAATATTTTTTTCTAATTTTATAATTCTTTTTTTTTATTTTTCCCTTTTGCGAAGTCAGTCAGTCAGTCTGACAGTCAATCAGTCAAGCACTCAGTCATTCAGTCTCAGTCAGTCAGTCCAGTCAGTCAGTCACTCAGTCAGTCAGTTAGTCCTTCAGCCAGTCAGTCAAGCAGTCAGTCATTTAGTCTCAGTCAGTCAGTCATTCAGTCAGTCAGTCAGTCAGGCAGTCAGTCAGTCAGTCAGTCGGTCAGTCCTGTGCAGTCAGTTAGTCACTAAAGCAGTCAGTCAGTCTCAGTCAGTCAGTCAGTCAGTCAGTCCAGTCCAGTCTCAGTCAGTCAGTCAGTCTCGGTCAGTCAGTCAGTCAGTCATTCAGTCAGTCAGTCAGTCAGGCAGTCAGTCAGTCGGTCATTCTTATTCAGTCAGTCTGTCAGTCAGTCAGTCAGTCAGCCTTATTCAGTCAGTCTTTCAGTCATCCTTATTCAGTCAGTCTGTCAGTCAGTCAGTCGGTCAGTCCTGTCCAGTCAGTTAGTCAGTCAAGCAGTCAGTCAGGTAGTCAAGCAGTCAGTCAGTCAGTGTCAGTCAGTCATTTAGTCATTCAGTCAGTCAGTGAAATAGCCAGTCAGAGAGTCAAGCAGTCAGTCAGTCAGTCTCAGTCAGTCAGTTAGTCAGTCAGTCAGTCAGTCCAGTCTCAGTCAGTCAGGCAGTTAGTCAGTCAGTCTCGGTCAGTCAGTGAGTCAGTCAGTCAGTATCAGTCAGTCAGTGAGTCAGTCTGTCAGTCAGGCAGTATCAGTCAGGCAGTAAGACTCCGCTCAACAGAACTCCGATAGCCTAATGGCTAGACCGCTGGTCTTCCAAGCGAGTGGCCTGGGTTCGAGTCCCAGCCGGAGCGAATATCTTCAATGTATATATTTCTTTTCTAATTTGAAAATTCTTTTTTTTTTCAATTTCTTTCCTTTGCAATTATTGATTAGTTATGTAGGGAAGAAAATTCTGAGTCAGTTTAATTTTTCGACACGAAGATTTCAAAGTGTTTAAATAAACAATTACCAAGGTGCATTTTTTGTTTTTATTATATTTAAAACTCCCACCGACAGAGCTCCCATAGACTAATGGCTAGAGTGTTAGGCTTCCAAGCGAGTGGCCCTGGGTTCGAGTCCCAGCCTGAACGAAAATCTTCAATGTATACTTTTAGTTTCTAATTTGAAATTTCTTCTTTTTTTTTTAATTTTTCTCTTTTGCGAATATTGATTATTTATGTAGGGAGAAAAATTCTGAGTCAGTTTAATTATTCGACCTGTAAATTTCAAAGTGTTTGAATCAATAATTACCAAGGTGCATTTTTTGTTTTTATTATATTTAAGACTTCCATCGACAGAGCTCCGATAGCCTAATGGCTAGACCGTTGGGTTCCTAGCGCGTGGTACTGGGTTCGAGTCCCGGCCGGAAAGGAAATCTTAAATGCAAATATTTTTTTCTAATTTTATAATTCTTTTTTTTTTATTTTTCCCTTTTGCGAAGTCAGTCAGTCAGTCTGACAGTCAATCAGTCAAGCACTCAGTCATTCAGTCTCAGTCAGTCAGTCCAGTCAGTCAGTCACTCAGTCAGTCAGTTAGTCCTTCAGCCAGTCAGTCAAGCAGTCAGTCATTTAGTCTCAGTCAGTCAGTCATTCAGTCAGTCAGGCAGTCAGTCAGTCTGTCAGTCGGTCAGTCCTGTGCAGTCAGTTAGTCACTAAAGCAGTCAGTCAGTCAGTCAGTCAGTCTTGGTCAGTCAGTCAGTCAGTCATTCAGTCAGTCAGTCAGTCAGGCAGTCAGTCAGTCGGTCAGCCTTATTCAGTCAGTCTGTCAGTCAGTCAGTCAGTCAGCCTTATTCAGTCAGTCTGTCAGTCATCCTTATTCAGTCAGTCTGTCAGTCAGTCAGTCGGTCAGTCCTGTCCAGTCATTTAGTCAGTCAAGCAGTCAGTCAGGTAGTCAAGCAGTCAGTCAGTCAGTGTCAGTCAGTCATTTAGTCATTCAGTCAGTCAGTGAAATAGCCAGTCAGAGAGTCAAGCAGTCAGTCAGTCAGTCTCAGTCAGTCAGTTAGTCAGTCAGTCAGTCAGTCAGTCAGTCAGTCCAGTCTCAGTCAGTCAGGCAGTTAGTCAGTCAGTCTCGGTCAGTCAGTGAGTCAGTCAGTCAGTATCAGTCAGTCAGTGAGTCAGTCTGTCAGTCAGGCAGTATCAGTCAGGCAGTAAGACTCCGCTCGACAGAACTCCGATAGCCTAATGGCTAGACCGCTGGTCTTCCAAGCGAGTGGCCTGGGTTCGAGTCCCAGCCGGAGCGAATATCTTCAATGTATGTATTTCTTTTCTAATTTGAAAATTCTTTTTTTTTTCAATTTCTTTCCTTTGCAATTATTGATTATTTATGTAGGGAAGAAAATTCTGAGTCAGTTTAATTTTTCGACACGAAGATTTCAAAGTGTTTAAATAAACAATTACCAAGGTGCATTTTTTGTTTTTATTATATTTAAAACTCCCACCGACAGAGCTCCCATAGACTAATGGCTAGAGTGTTAGGCTTCCAAGCGAGTGGCCCTGGGTTCGAGTCCCAGCCTGAACGAAAATCTTCAATGTATACTTTTAGTTTCTAATTTGAAATTTCTTCTTTTTTTTTTTAATTTTTCTCTTTTGCGAATATTGATTATTTATGTAGGGAGAAAAATTCTGAGTCAGTTTAATTATTCGACCTGTAAATTTCAAAGTGTTTGAATCAATAATTACCAAGGTGCATTTTTTGTTTTTATTATATTTAAGACTTCCATCGACAGAGCTCCGATAGCCTAATGGCTTGACCGTTGGGTTCCTAGCGCGTGGTACTGGGTTCGAGTCCTGGCCGGAAAGGAAATCTTAAATGCAAATATTTTTTTCTAATTTTATAATTCTTTTTTTTTATTTTTCCCTTTTGCGAAGTCAGTCAGTCAGTCTGACAGTCAATCAGTCAAGCACTCAGTCATTCAGTCTCAGTCAGTCAGTCCAGTCAGTCAGTCACTCAGTCAGTCAGTTAGTCCTTCAGCCAGTCAGTCAAGCAGTCAGTCATTTAGTCTCAGTCAGTCAGTCATTCAGTCAGTCAGTCAGTCAGGCAGTCAGTCAGTCAGTCAGTCGGTCAGTCCTGTGCAGTCAGTTAGTCACTAAAGCAGTCAGTCAGTCTCAGTCAGTCAGTCAGTCAGTCAGTCCAGTCCAGTCTCAGTCAGTCAGTCAGTCAGTCTCGGTCAGTCAGTCAGTCAGTCATTCAGTCAGTCAGTCAGTCAGGCAGTCAGTCAGTCGGTCAGCCTTATTCAGTCAGTCTGTCAGTCAGTCTGTCAGTCAGCCTTATTCAGTCAGTCTGTCAGTCAGTCAGTCGGTCAGTCCTGTCCAGTCAGTTAGTCAGTCAAGCAGTCAGTCAGGTAGTCAAGCAGTCAGTCAGTCAGTGTCAGTCAGTCATTTAGTCATTCAGTCAGTCAGTGAAATAGCCAGTCAGAGAGTCAAGCAGTCAGTCAGTCAGTCTCAGTCAGTCAGTTAGTCAGTCAGTCAGTCAGTCAGTCAGTCCAGTCTCAGTCAGTCAGGCAGTTAGTCAGTCAGTCTCGGTCAGTCAGTGAGTCAGTCAGTCAGTATCAGTCAGTCAGTGAGTCAGTCTGTCAGTCAGGCAGTATCAGTCAGGCAGTAAGACTCCGCTCGACAGAACTCCGATGGCCTAATGGCTAGACCGCTGGTCTTCCAAGCGAGTGGCCTGTGTTCGAGTCCCAGCCGGAGCGAATATCTTCAATGTATATATTTCTTTTCTAATTTGAAAATTCTTTTTTTTTTCAATTTCTTTCCTTTGCAATTATTGATTATTTATGTAGGGAAGAAAATTCTGAGTCAGTTTAATTTTTCGACACGAAGATTTCAAAGTGTTTAAATATACAATTACCAAGGTGCATTTTTTGTTTTTATTATATTTAAAACTCCCACCGACAGAGTCTCATAGACTAATGGCTAGAGTGTTAGGCTTCCAAGCGAGTGGCCCTGGGTTCGAGTCCCAGCCTGAACGAAAATCTTCAATGTATACTTTTAGTTTCTAATTTGAAATTTCTTCTTCTTTTTTTTTAATTTTTCTCTTTTGCGAATATTGATTATTTATGTAGGGAGAAAAATTCTGAGTCAGTTTAATTATTCGACCTGTAAATTTCAAAGTGTTTGAATCAATAATTACCAAGGTGCATTTTTTGTTTTTATTATATTTAAGACTTCCAGCGACAGAGCTCCGATAGCCTAATGGCTAGACCGTTGGGTTCCTAGCGCGTGGTACTGGGTTCGAGTCCCGGCCGGAAAGGAAATCTTAAATGCAAATATTTTTTTCTAATTTTATAATTCTTTTTTTTTATTTTTCCCTTTTGCGAAGTCAGTCAGTCAGTCTGACAGTCAATCAGTCAAGCACTCAGTCATTCAGTCTCAGTCAGTCAGTCCAGTCAGTCAGTCACTCAGTCAGTCAGTTAGTCCTTCAGCCAGTCAGTCAAGCAGTCAGTCATTTAGTCTCAGTCAGTCAGTCATTCAGTCAGTCAGTCAGTCAGGCAGTCAGTCAGTCAGTCAGTCGGTCAGTCCTGTGCAGTCAGTTAGTCACTAAAGCAGTCAGTCAGTCTCAGTCAGTCAGTCAGTCAGTCCAGTCCAGTCTCAGTCAGTCAGTCAGTCAGTCTCGGTCAGTCAGTCAGTCAGTCATTCAGTCAGTCAGTCAGTCAGGCAGTCAGTCAGTCGGTCAGCCTTATTCAGTCAGTCTGTCAGTCAGTCAGTCAGTCAGCCTTATTCAGTCAGTCTGTCAGTCATCCTTATTCAGTCAGTCTGTCAGTCAGTCAGTCGGTCAGTCCTGTCCAGTCAGTTAGTCAGTCAAGCAGTCAGTCAGGTAGTCAAGCAGTCAGTCAGTCAGTGTCAGTCAGTCATTTAGTCATTCAGTCAGTCAGTGAAATAGCCAGTCAGAGAGTCAAGCAGTCAGTCAGTCAGTCTCAGTCAGTCAGTCTCAGTCAGTCAGTTAGTCAGTCAGTCAGTCAGTCAGTCAGTCAGTCCAGTCTCAGTCAGTCAGGCAGTTAGTCAGTCAGTCTCGGTCAGTCAGTGAGTCAGTCAGTCAGTATCAATCAGTCAGTGAGTCAGTCTGTCAGTCAGGCAGTATCAGTCAGGCAGTAAGACTCCGCTCGACAGAACTCCGATAGCCTAATGGCTAGACCGCTGGTCTTCCAAGCGAGTGGCCTGGGTTTGAGTCCCAGCCGGAGCGAATATCTTCAATGTATATATTTCTTTTCTAATTTGAAAATTCTTTTTTTTTTCAATTTCTTTCCTTTGCAATTATTGATTATTTATGTAGGGAAGAAAATTCTGAGTCAGTTTAATTTTTCGACACGAAGATTTCAAAGTGTTTAAATAAACAATTACCAAGGAGCATTTTTTGTTTTTATTATATTTAAAACTCCCACCGACAGAGCTCCTATAGACTAATGGCTAGAGTGTTAGGCTTCCAAGCGAGTGGCCCTGGGTTCGAGTCCCATCCTGAACGAAAATCTTCAATGTATACTTTTAGTTTCTAATTTGAAATTTCTTCTTCTTTTTTTTTTAATTTTTCTCTTTTGCGAATATTGATTATTTATGTAGGGAGAAAAATTCTGAGTCAGTTTAATTATTCGACCTGTAAATTTCAAAGTGTTTGAATCAATAATTACCAAGGTGCATTTTTTGTTTTTATTATATTTAAGACTTCCATCGACAGAGCTCCGATAGCCTAATGGCTAGACCGTTGGGTTCCTAGCGCGTGGTACTGGGTTCGAGTCCCGGCCGGAAAGGAAATCTTAAATGCAAGTATTTTTTTATAATTCTTTTTTTTTTTATTTTTCCCTTTTGCGAAGTCAGTCAGTCAGTCTGACAGTCAATCAGTCAAGCACTCAGTCATTCAGTCTCAGTCAGTCAGTCCAGTCAGTCAGTCACTCAGTCAGTCAGTTAGTCCTTCAGCCAGTCAGTCAAGCAGTCAGTCATTTAGTCTCAGTCAGTCAGTCATTCAGTCAGTCAGTCAGTCAGGCAGTCAGTCAGTCAGTCAGTCGGTCAGTCCTGTGCAGTCAGTTAGTCACTAAAGCAGTCAGTCAGTCTCAGTCAGTCAGTCAGTCAGTCCAGTCCAGTCTCAGTCAGTCAGTCAGTCAGTCTCGGTCAGTCAGTCAGTCAGTCATTCAGTCAGTCAGTCAGTCAGGCAGTCAGTCAGTCGGTCAGCCTTATTCAGTCAGTCTGTCAGTCAGTCAGTCAGTCAGCCTTATTCAGTCAGTCTGTCAGTCATCCTTATTCAGTCAGTCTGTCAGTCAGTCAGTCGGTCAGTCCTGTCCAGTCAGTTAGTCAAACAAGCAGTCAGTCAGGTAGTCAAGCAGTCAGTCAGTCAGTGTCAGTCAGTCATTTAGTCATTCAGTCAGTCAGTGAAATAGCCAGTCAGAGAGTCAAGCAGTCAGTCAGTCAGTCTCAGTCAGTCAGTTAGTCAGTCAGTCAGTCAGTCAGTCAGTCAGTCCAGTCTCAGTCAGTCAGGCAGTTAGTCAGTCAGTCTCGGTCAGTCAGTGAGTCAGTCAGTCAGTATCAGTCAGTCAGTGAGTCAGTCTGTCAGTCAGGCAGTATCAGTCAGGCAGTAAGACTCCGCTCGACAGAACTCCGATGGCCTAATGGCTAGACCGCTGGTCTTCCAAGCGAGTGGCCTGTGTTCGAGTCCCAGCCGGAGCAAATATCTTCAATGTATATATTTCTTTTCTAATTTGAAAATTCTTTTTTTTTCAATTTCTTTCCTTTGCAATTATTGATTATTTATGTAGGGAAGAAAATTCTGAGTCAGTTTAATTTTTCGACACGAAGATTTCAAAGTGTTTAAATATACAATTACCAAGGTGCATTTTTTGTTTTTATTATATTTAAAACTCCCACCGACAGAGCTCTCATAGACTAATGGCTAGAGTGTTAGGCTTCCAAGCGAGTGGCCCTGGGTTCGAGTCCCAGCCTGAACGAAAATCTTCAATGTATACTTTTAGTTTCTAATTTGAAATTTCTTCTTCTTTTTTTTTAATTTTTCTCTTTTGCGAATATTGATTATTTATGTAGGGAGAAAAATTCTGAGTCAGTTTAATTATTCGACCTGTAAATTTCAAAGTGTTTGAATCAATAATTACCAAGGTGCATTTTTTGTTTTTATTATATTTAAGACTTCCAGCGACAGAGCTCCGATAGCCTAATGGCTAGACCGTTGGGTTCCTAGCGCGTGGTACTGGGTTCGAGTCCCGGCCGGAAAGGAAATCTTAAATGCAAATATTTTTTTCTAATTCTTTTTTTTTTTATTTTTCCCTTTTGCGAAGTCAGTCAGTCAGTCTGACAGTCAATCAGTCAAGCACTCAGTCATTCAGTCTCAGTCAGTCAGTCCAGTCAGTCAGTCACTCAGTCAGTCAGTTAGTCCTTCAGCCAGTCAGTCAAGCAGTCAGTCATTTAGTCTCAGTCAGTCAGTCATTCAGTCAGTCAGTCAGTCAGGCAGTCAGTCAGTCAGTCAGTCGGTCAGTCCTGTGCAGTCAGTTAGTCACTAAAGCAGTCAGTCAGTCTCAGTCAGTCAGTCAGTCAGTCCAGTCCAGTCTCAGTCAGTCAGTCAGTCAGTCTCGGTCAGTCAGTCAGTCAGTCATTCAGTCAGTCAGTCAGTCAGGCAGTCAGTCAGTCGGTCAGCCTTATTCAGTCAGTCTGTCAGTCAGTCAGTCAGTCAGCCTTATTCAGTCAGTCTGTCAGTCATCCTTATTCAGTCAGTCTGTCAGTCAGTCAGTCGGTCAGTCCTGTCCAGTCAGTTAGTCAGTCAAGCAGTCAGTCAGGTAGTCAAGCAGTCAGTCAGTCAGTGTCAGTCAGTCATTTAGTCATTCAGTCAGTCAGTGAAATAGCCAGTCAGAGAGTCAAGCAGTCAGTCAGTCAGTCTCAGTCAGTCAGTTAGTCAGTCAGTCAGTCAGTCAGTCAGTCAGTCAGTCCAGTCTCAGTCAGTCAGGCAGTTAGTCAGTCAGTCTCGGTCAGTCAGTGAGTCAGTCAGTCAGTATCAGTCAGTCAGTGAGTCAGTCTGTCAGTCAGGCAGTATCAGTCAGGCAGTAAGACTCCGCTCGACAGAACTCCGATGGCCTAATGGCTAGACCGCTGGTCTTCCAAGCGAGTGGCCTGTGTTCGAGTCCCAGCCGGAGCGAATATCTTCAATGTATATATTTCTTTTCTAATTTGAAAATTCTTTTTTTTTCAATTTCTTTCCTTTGCAATAATTGATTATTTATGTAGGGAAGAAAATTCTGAGTCAGTTTAATTTTTCGACACAAAGATTTCAAAGTGTTTAAATAAACAATTACCAAGGTGCATTTTTTGTTTTTATTATATTTAAAACTCCCACCGACAGAGCTCCCATAGACTAATGGATAGAGTGTTAGGCTTCCAAGCGAGTGGCCCTGGGTTCGAGTCCCAGCCTGAACGAAAACCTTCAATGAATACTTTTAGTTTCTAATTTGAAATTTCTTCTTCTTTTTCTTTTAATTTTTCTCTTTTGCGAACATTGATTATTTATGTAGGGAGAAAAATTCTGAGTCAGTTTAATTATTCGACCTGTAAATTTCAAAGTGTTTGAATCAATAATTACCAAGGTGCATTTTTTGTTTTTATTATATTTAAGACTTCCATCGACAGAGCTCCGATAGCCTAATGGCTAGACCGTTGGGTTCCTAGCGCGTGGTACTGGGTTCGAGTCCCGGCCGGAAAGGAAATCTTAAATGCAAATATTTTTTTCTAATTTTATAATTCTTTTTTTTTTATTTTTCCCTTTTGCGAAGTCAGTCAGTCAGTCTGACAGTCAATCAGTCAAGCACTCAGTCATTCAGTCTCAGTCAGTCAGTCCAGTCAGTCAGTCACTCAGTCAGTCAGTTAGTCCTTCAGCCAGTCAGTCAAGCAGTCAGTCATTTAGTCCTTCAGCCAGTCAGTCAAGCAGTCAGTCATTTAGTCTCAGTCAGTCAGTCATTCAGTCAGTCAGTCAGTCAGTCAGTCGGTCAGTCCTGTGCAGTCAGTCAGTCACTAAAGCAGTCAGTCAGTCTCAGTCAGTCAGTCAGTCAGTCAGTCCAGTCCAGTCCAGTCTCAGTCAGTCAGTCAGTCAGTCTCGGTCAGTCAGTCAGTCAGTCATTCAGTCAGTCAGTCAGTCAGGCAGTCAGTCAGTCGGTCAGCCTTATTCAGTCAGTCAGTCAGTCAGTCAGTCAGCCTTATTCAGTCAGTCTGTCAGTCAGTCAGTCGGTCAGTCCTGTCCAGTCAGTTAGTCAGTCAAGCAGTCAGTCAGGTAGTCAAGCAGTCAGTCAGTCAGTGTCAGTCAGTCATTTAGTCATTCAGTCAGTCAGTGAAATAGCCAGTCAGAGAGTCAAGCAGTCAGTCAGTCAGTCTCAGTCAGTCAGTTAGTCAGTCAGGCAGTCAGTCAGTCAGTCAGTCCAGTCTCAGTCAGTCAGGCAGTTAGTCAGTCAGTCTCGGTCAGTCAGTGAGTCAGTCAGTCAGTATCAGTCAGTCAGTGAGTCAGTCTGTCAGTCAGGCAGTATCAGTCAGGCAGTAAGACTCCGCGCGACAGAACTCCGATAGCCTAATGGCTAGACCGCTGGTCTTCCAAGCGAGTGGCCTGGGTTCGAGTCCCAGCCGGAGCGAATATCTTCAATGTGTATATTTCTTTTCTACTTTGAAAATTCTTTTTTTTTTTTCAATTTCTTTCCTTTGCAATTATTGATTATTTATGTAGGGAAGAAAATTCTGAGTCAGTTTAATTTTTCGACACGAAGATTTCAAAGTGTTTAAATAAACAATTACCAAGGTGCATTTTTTGTTTTTATTATATTTAAAACTCCCACCGACAGAGCTCCCATAGACTAATGGCTAGAGTGTTAGGCTTCCAAGCGAGTGGCCCTGGGTTCGAGTCCCAGCCTGAACGAAAATCTTCAATGTATACTTTTAGTTTCTAATTTGAAATTTCTTCTTCTTTTTTTTTTAATTTTTCTCTTTTGCGAATATTGATTATTTATGTAGGGAGAAAAATTCTGAGTCAGTTTAATTATTCGACCTGTAAATTTCAAAGTGTTTGAATCAATAATTACCAAGGTGCATTTTTTGTTTTTATTATATTTAAGACTTCCATCGACAGAGCTCCGATAGCCTAATGGCTAGACCGTTGGGTTCCAAGCGCGTGGTACTGGGTTCGAGTCCCGGCCGGAACGAAAATCTTCCATGTATATATTTCTCTTCTAATTTGAAGATTCTTTTTTTTTCAATTTCTTTCTTTTGCAAATATGGATTATTTATGTACGGAAGAAAATTCTGAGTCAGTTTAATCATTCGACCTTTAGATTTCAAAGATTTTAGATCAATAATTACTAAGGTGCATTTTTTGTTTTTATTATAATTAAGACACCGATCAACAGAGATCCGATAGTATATTGGCGAGAGCGTTGGGCTTCCATGAGTGTCGCCCTGGGTTCAAATCCCAGCCGGAAAGGAAATCTTAAATGCAAATATTTTTTTTTAATTTTATAATTCTTTTTTTTTATTTTTCCCTTTTGCGAAGTCAGTCAGTCAGTCTGACAGTCAATCAGTCAAGCACTCAGTCATTCAGTCTCAGTCAGTCAGTCCAGTCAGTCAGTCACTCAGTCAGTCAGTTAGTCCTTCAGCCAGTCAGTCAAGCAGTCAGTCATTTAGTCTCAGTCAGTCAGTCATTCAGTCAGTCAGTCAGTCAGTCAGTCAGTCAGTCAGTCAGTCGGTCAGTCCTGTGCAGTCAGTTAGTCACTAAAGCAGTCAGTCAGTCTCAGTCAGTCAGTCAGTCAGTCAGTCCAGTCCAGTCCAGTCTCAGTCAGTCAGTCAGTCAGTCTCGGTCAGTCAGTCAGTCAGTCGGTCAGCCTTATTCAGTCAGTCTGTCAGTCAGTCAGTCAGTCAGCCTTATTCAGTCAGTCTGTCAGTCAGTCAGTCGGTCAGTCCTGTCCAGTCAGTTAGTCAGTCAAGCAGTCAGTCAGGTAGTCAAGCAGTCAGTCAGTCAGTGTCACTCAGTCATTTAGTCATTCAGTCAGTCAGTGAAATAGCCAGTCAGAGAGTCAAGCAGTCAGTCAGTCAGTCAGTGTCAGTCAGTCATTTAGTCATTCAGTCAGTCAGTGAAATAGCCAGTCAGAGAGTCAAGCAGTCAGTCAGTCAGTCTCAGTCAGTCAGTTAGTCAGTCAGTCAGTCAGTCAGTCAGTCTCGGTCAGTCAGTGAGTCAGTCAGTCAGTATCAGTCAGTCAGTGAGTCAGTCTGTCAGTCAGGCAGTATCAGTCAGGCAGTAAGACTCCGCTCGACAGAACTCCGATAGCCTAATGGCTAGACCGCTGGTCTTCCAAGCGAGTGGCCTGGGTTCGAGTCCCAGCCAGAGCGAATATCTTCAATGTATATATTTCTTTTCTAATTTGAAAATTCTTTTTTTTTTCAATTTCTTTCCTTTGCAATTATTGATTATTTTTGTAGGGAAGAAAATTCTGAGTCAGTTTAATTTTTCGACACGAAGACTTCAAAGTGTTTAAATAAACAATTACCAAGGTGCATTTTTTGTTTTTATTATATTTAAAACTCCCACCGACAGAGCTCCCATAGACTAATGGCTAGAGTGTTAGGCTTCCAAGCGAGTGGCCCTGGGTTCGAGTCCCAGCCTGAACGAAAATCTTCAATGTATACTTTTAGTTTCTAATTTGAAATTTCTTCTTCTTTTTTTTTTTAATTTTTCTCTTTTGCGAATATTGATTATTTATGTAGTCAGAAAAATTCTGAGTCAGTTTAATTATTCGACCTCTAAATTTCAAAGTGTTTGAATCAATAATTACCAAGGTGCATTTTTTGTTTTTATTATATTTAAGACTTCCATTGACAGAGCTCCGATAGCCTAATAGCTAGACCGTTGGGTTCCTAGCGCGTGGTACTGGGTTCGAGTCCCGGCCGGAAAGGAAATCTTAAATGCAAATATTTTTTTCTAATTTTATAATTCTTTTTTTTTTATTTTTCCCTTTTGCGAAGTCAGTCAGTCAGTCTGACAGTCAATCAGTCAAGCACTCAGTCATTCAGTCTCAGTCAGTCAGTCCAGTCAGTCAGTCAGTCAGTTAGTCCTTCATCCAGTCAGTCAAGCAGTCAGTCATTTAGTCTCAGTCAGTCAGTCATTCAGTCAGTCAGTCAGTCAGGCAGTCAGTCAGTCAGTCAGTCGGTCAGTCCTGTGCAGTCAGTTAGTCACTAAAGCAGTCAGTCAGTCTCAGTCAGTCAGTCAGTCAGTCAGTCCAGTCCAGTCTCAGTCAGTCAGTCAGTCAGTCTCGGTCAGTCAGTCAGTCATTCAGTCAGTCAGTCAGTCAGGCAGTCAGTCAGTCGTTCAGCCTTATTCAGTCAGTCTGTCAGTCAGTCAGTCAGTCAGCCTTATTCAGTCAGTCTGTCAGTCATCCTTATTCAGTCAGTCTGTCAGTCAGTCAGTCGGTCAGTCCTGTCCAGTCAGTTAGTCAGTCAAGCAGTCAGTCAGGTAGTCAAGCAGTCAGTCAGTCAGTGTCAGTCAGTCATTTAGTCATTCAGTCAGTCAGTGAAATAGCCAGTCAGAGAGTCAAGCAGTCAGTCAGTCAGTCTCAGTCAGTCAGTTAGTCAGTCAGTCAGTCAGTCAGTCAGTCAGTCCAGTCTCAGTCAGTCAGGCAGTTAGTCAGTCAGTCTCGGTCAGTCAGTGAGTCAGTCAGTCAGTATCAGTCAGTCAGTGAGTCAGTCTGTCAGTCAGGCAGTATCAGTCAGGCAGTAAGACTCCGCTCGACAGAACTCCGATAGCCTAATGGCTAGACCGCTGGTCTTCCAAGCGAGTGGCCTGGGTTCGAGTCCCAGCCGGAGCGAATATCTTCAATGTATATATTTCTTTTCTAATTTGAAAATTCTTTTTTTTTCAATTTCTTTCCTTTGCAATTATTGATTATTTATGTAGGGAAGAAAATTCTGAGTCAGTTTAATTTTTTGACACGAAGATTTCAAAGTGTTTAAATAAACAATTACCAAGGTGCATTTTTTGTTTTTATTATATTTAAAACTCCCACCGACAGAGCTCCCATAGACTAATGCCTAGAGTGTTAGGCTTCCAAGCGAGTGGCCCTGGGTTCGAGTCCCAGCCTGAACGAAAATCTTCAATGTATACTTTTAGTTTCTAATTTGAAATTTCTTCTTCTTTTTTTTTTAATTTTTCTCTTTTGCGAATATTGATTATTTATGTAGGGAGAAAAATTCTGAGTCAGTTTAATTATTCGACCTGTAAATTTCAAAGTGTTTGAATCAATAATTACCAAGGTGCATTTTTTGTTTTTATTATATTTAAGACTTCCATCGAAAGAGCTCCGATAGCCTAATGGCTAGACCGTTGGGTTCATAGCGCGTGGTACTGGGTTCGAGTCCCGGCCGGAAAGGAAATCTTAAATGCAAATGTTTTTTTTCTAATTTTATAATTCTTTTTTTTTATTTTTCCCTTTTGCGAAGTCAGTCAGTCAGTCTGACAGTCAATCAGTCAAGCACTCAGTCATTCAGTCTCAGTCAGTCAGTCCAGTCAGTCAGTCACTCAGTCAGTCAGTTAGTCCTTCAGCCAGTCAGTCAAGCAGTCAGTCATTTAGTCTCAGTCAGTCAGTCATTCAGTCAGTCAGTCAGTCAGGCAGTCAGTCAGTCAGTCAGTCGGTCAGTACTGTGCAGTCAGTTAGTCACTAAAGCAGTCAGTCAGTCTCAGTCAGTCAGTCAGTCCAGTCCAGTCTCAGTCAGTCAGTCAGTCAGTCTCGGTCAGTCAGTCAGTCAGTCATTCAGTCAGTCAGTCAGTCAGGCAGTCAGTCAGTCGGTCAGCCTTATTCAGTCAGTCTGTCAGTCAGTCAGTCAGTCAGCCTTATTCAGTCAGTCTGTCAGTCATCCTTATTCAGTCAGTCGGTCAGTCCTGTCCAGTCAGTTAGTCAGTCAAGCAGTCAGTCAGGTAGTCAAGCAGTCAGTCAGTCAGTGTCAGTCAGTCATTTAGTCATTCAGTCAGTCAGTGAAATAGCCAGTCAGAGAGTCTAGCAGTCAGTCAGTCAGTCTCAGTCAGTCAGTTAGTCAGTCAGTCAGTCAGTCAGTCAGTCAGTCCAGTCTCAGTCAGTCAGGCAGTTAGTCAGTCAGTCTCGGTCAGTCAGTGAGTCAGTCAGTCAGTATCAGTCAGTCAGTGAGTCAGTCTGTCAGTCAGGCAGTATCAGTCAGGCAGTAAGACTCCGCTCGACAGAACTCCGATAGCCTAATGGCTAGACCGCTGGTCTTCCAAGCGAGTGGCCTGGGTTCGAGTCCCAGCCAGAGCGAATATCTTCAATGTATATATTTCTTTTCTAATTTGAAAATTCTTTTTTTTTCAATTTCTTTCCTTTGCAATTATTGATTATTTATGTAGGGAAGAAAATTCTGAGTCAGTTTAATTTTTCGACACGAAGATTTCAAAGTGTTTAAATAAACAATTACCAAGGTGCATTTTTTGTTTTTATTATATTTAAAACTCCCACCGACAGAGCTCCCATAGACTAATGGCTAGAGTGTTAGGCTTCCAAGCGAGTGGCCCTGGGTTCGAGTCCCAGCCTGAACGATAATCTTCAATGTATACTTTTAGTTTCTAATTTGAAATTTCTTCTTCTTTTTTTTTTAATTTTTCTCTTTTGCGAATATTGATTATTTATGTAGGGAGAAAAATTCTGAGTCAGTTTAATTATTCGACCTGTAAATTTCAAAGTGTTTGAATCAATAATTACCAAGGTGCATTTTTTGTTTTTATTATATTTAAGACTTCCATCGACAGAGCTCCGATAGCCTAATGGCTAGACCGTTGGGTTCCTAGCGCGTGGTACTGGGTTCGAGTCCCGGCCGGAAAGGAAATCTTAAATGCAAATATTTTTTTCTAATTTTATAATTCTTTTTTTTTATTTTTCCCTTTTGCGAAGTCAGTCAGTCAGTCTGACAGTCAATCAGTCAAGCACTCAGTCATTCAGTCTCAGTCAGTCAGTCCAGTCAGTCAGTCACTCAGTCAGTCAGTTAGTCCTTCAGCCAGTCAGTCAAGCAGTCAGTCATTTAGTCTCAGTCAGTCAGTCATTCAGTCAGTCAGTCAGTCAGGCAGTCAGTCAGTCAGTCAGTCAGGCAGTCAGTCAGTCAGTCAGTCGGTCAGTACTGTGCAGTCAGTTAGTCACTAAAGCAGTCAGTCAGTCTCAGTCAGTCAGTCAGTCCAGTCCAGTCTCAGTCAGTCAGTCAGTCAGTCTCGGTCAGTCAGTCAGTCAGTCATTCAGTCAGTCAGTCAGTCAGGCAGTCAGTCAGTCGTTCAGCCTTATTCAGTCAGTCTGTCAGTCAGTCAGTCAGTCAGCCTTATTCAGTCAGTCTGTCAGTCATCCTTATTCAGTCAGTCTGTCAGTCAGTCAGTCGGTCAGTCCTGTCCAGTGAGTTAGTCAGTCAAGCAGTCAGTCAGGTAGTCAAGCAGTCAGTCAGTCAGTGTCAGTCAGTCATTTAGTCATTCAGTCAGTCAGTGAAATAGCCAGTCAGAGAGTCAAGCAGTCAGTCAGTCAGTCTCAGTCAGTCAGTCTCAGTCAGTCAGTCAGTCAGTCAGTCAGTCAGTCCAGTCTCAGTCAGTCAGGCAGTTAGTCAGTCAGTCTCGGTCAGTCAGTGAGTCAGTCAGTCAGTATCAGTCAGTCAGTGAGTCAGTCTGTCAGTCAGGCAGTATCAGTCAGGCAGTAAGACTCCGCTCGACAGAACTCCGATAGCCTAATGGCTAGACCGCTGGTCTTCCAAGCGAGTGGCCTGGGTTCGAGTCCCAGCCGGAGCGAATATCTTCAATGTATATATTTCTTTTCTAATTTGAAAATTCTTTTTTTTTCAATTTCTTTCCTTTGCAATTATTGATTATTTATGTAGGGAAGAAAATTCTGAGTCAGTTTAATTTTTCGACCTGTAAATTTCAAAGTGTTTGAATCAATAATTACCAAGGTGCATTTTTTGTTTTTATTATATTTAAGACTTCCATCGACAGAGCTCCGATAGCCTAATGGCTAGACCGTTGGGTTCCTAGCGCGTGGTACTGGGTTCGAGTCCCGGCCGGAAAAGAAATCTTAAATGCAAATATTTTTTTCTAATTTTATAACTCTTTTTTTTTATTTTTCCCTTTTGCGAAGTCAGTCAGTCAGTCTGACAGTCAATCAGTCAAGCACTCAGTCATTCAGTCTCAGTCAGTCAGTCCAGTCAGTCAGTCACTCAGTCAGTCAGTTAGTCCTTCAGCCAGTCAGTCAAGCAGTCAGTCATTTAGTCTCAGTCAGTCAGTCATTCAGTCAGTCAGTCAGTCAGGCAGTCAGTCAGTCAGTCAGTCGGTCAGTCCTGTGCAGTCAGTTAGTCACTAAAGCAGTCAGTCAGTCTCAGTCAGTCAGTCAGTCAGTCAGTCCAGTCCAGTCTCAGTCAGTCAGTCAGTCTCGGTCAGTCAGTCAGTCAGTCATTCAGTCAGTCAGTCAGTCAGGCAGTCAGTCAGTCGGTCATTCTTATTCAGTCAGTCTGTCAGTCAGTCAGTCAGTCAGCCTTATTCAGTCAGTCTGTCAGTCATCCTTATTCAGTCAGTCTGTCAGTCAGTCAGTCGGTCAGTCCTGTCCAGTCAGTTAGTCAGTCAAGCAGTCAGTCAGGTAGTCAAGCAGTCAGTCAGTCAGTGTCAGTCAGTCATTTAGTCATTCAGTCAGTCAGTGAAATAGCCAGTCAGAGAGTCAAGCAGTCAGTCAGTCAGTCTCAGTCAGTCAGTTAGTCAGTCAGTCAGTCAGTCCAGTCTCAGTCAGTCAGGCAGTTAGTCAGTCAGTCTCGGTCAGTCAGTGAGTCAGTCAGTCAGTATCAGTCAGTCAGTGAGTCAGTCTGTCAGTCAGGCAGTATCAGTCAGGCAGTAAGACTCCGCTCAACAGAACTCCGATAGCCTAATGGCTAGACCGCTGGTCTTCCAAGCGAGTGGCCTGGGTTCGAGTCCCAGCCGGAGCGAATATCTTCAATGTATATATTTCTTTTCTAATTTGAAAATTCTTTTTTTTTCAATTTCTTTCCTTTGCAATTATTGATTATTTATGTAGGGAAGAAAATTCTGAGTCAGTTTAATTTTTCGACACGAAGATTTCAAAGTGTTTAAATAAACAATTACCAAGGTGCATTTTTTGTTTTTATTATATTTAAAACTCCCACCGACAGAGCTCCCATAGACTAATGGCTAGAGTGTTAGGCTTCCAAGCGAGTGGCCCTGGGTTCGAGTCCCAGCCTGAACGAAAATCTTCAATGTATACTTTTAGTTTCTAATTTGAAATTTCTTCTTTTTTTTTTAATTTTTCTCTTTTGCGAATATTGATTATTTATGTAGGGAGAAAAATTCTGAGTCAGTTTAATTATTCGACCTGTAAATTTCAAAGTGTTTGAATCAATAATTACCAAGGTGCATTTTTTGTTTTTATTATATTTAAGACTTCCATCGACAGAGCTCCGATAGCCTAATGGCTAGACCGTTGGGTTCCTAGCGCGTGGTACTGGGTTCGAGTCCCGGCCGGAAAGGAAATCTTAAATGCAAATATTTTTTTCTAATTTTATAATTCTTTTTTTTTTATTTTTCCCTTTTGCGAAGTCAGTCAGTCAGTCTGACAGTCAATCAGTCAAGCACTCAGTCATTCAGTCTCAGTCAGTCAGTCCAGTCAGTCAGTCACTCAGTCAGTCAGTTAGTCCTTCAGCCAGTCAGTCAAGCAGTCAGTCATTTAGTCTCAGTCAGTCAGTCATTCAGTCAGTCAGGCAGTCAGTCAGTCTGTCAGTCGGTCAGTCCTGTGCAGTCAGTTAGTCACTAAAGCAGTCAGTCAGTCAGTCAGTCAGTCTCGGTCAGTCAGTCAGTCAGTCATTCAGTCAGTCAGTCAGTCAGGCAGTCAGTCAGTCGGTCAGCCTTATTCAGTCAGTCTGTCAGTCAGTCAGTCAGTCAGCCTTATTCAGTCAGTCTGTCAGTCATCCTTATTCAGTCAGTCTGTCAGTCAGTCAGTCGGTCAGTCCTGTCCAGTCAGTTAGTCAGTCAAGCAGTCAGTCAGGTAGTCAAGCAGTCAGTCAGTCAGTGTCAGTCAGTCATTTAGTCATTCAGTCAGTCAGTGAAATAGCCAGTCAGAGAGTCAAGCAGTCAGTCAGTCAGTCTCAGTCAGTCAGTTAGTCAGTCAGTCAGTCAGTCAGTCAGTCAGTCCAGTCTCAGTCAGTCAGGCAGTTAGTCAGTCAGTCTCGGTCAGTCAGTGAGTCAGTCAGTCAGTATCAGTCAGTCAGTGAGTCAGTCTGTCAGTCAGGCAGTATCAGTCAGTTAGTAAGACTCCGCTCGACAGAACTCCGATAGCCTAATGGCTAGACCGCTGGTCTTCCAAGCGAGTGGCCTGGGTTCGAGTCCCAGCCGGAGCGAATATCTTCAATGTATATATTTCTTTTCTAATTTGAAAATTCTTTTTTTTTCAATTTCTTTCCTTTGCAATTATTGATTATTTATGTAGGGAAGAAAATTCTGAGTCAGTTTAATTTTTCGACACGAAGATTTCAAAGTGTTTAAATAAACAATTACCAAGGTGCATTTTTTGTTTTTATTATATTTAAAACTCCCACCGACAGAGCTCCCATAGACTAATGGCTAGAGTGTTAGGCTTCCAAGCGAGTGGCCCTGGGTTCGAGTCCCAGCCTGAACGAAAATCTTCAATGTATACTTTTAGTTTCTAATTTGAAATTTCTTCTTTTTTTTTTAATTTTTCTCTTTTGCGAATATTGATTATTTATGTAGGGAGAAAAATTCTGAGTCAGTTTAATTATTCGACCTGTAAATTTCAAAGTGTTTGAATCAATAATTACCAAGGTGCATTTTTTGTTTTTATTATATTTAAGACTTCCATCGACAGAGCTCCGATAGCCTAATGGCTAGACCGTTGGGTTTCTAGCGCGTGGTACTGGGTTCGAGTCCCGGCCGGAAAGGAAATCTTAAATGCAAATATTTTTTTCTAATTTTATAATTCTTTTTTTTTATTTTTCCCTTTTGCGAAGTCAGTCAGTCAGTCTGACAGTCAATCAGTCAAGCACTCAGTCATTCAGTCTCAGTCAGTCAGTCCAGTCAGTCAGTCACTCAGTCAGTCAGTTAGTCCTTCAGCCAGTCAGTCAAGCAGTCAGTCATTTAGTCTCAGTCAGTCAGTCATTCAGTCAGTCAGTCAGTCAGGCAGTCAGTCAGTCAGTCAGTCGGTCAGTCCTGTGCAGTCAGTTAGTCACTAAAGCAGTCAGTCAGTCTCAGTCAGTCAGTCAGTCAGTCAGTCCAGTCCAGTCTCAGTCAGTCAGTCAGTCTCGGTCAGTCAGTCAGTCAGTCATTCAGTCAGTCAGTCAGTCAGGCAGTCAGTCAGTCGGTCATTCTTATTCAGTCAGTCTGTCAGTCAGTCAGTCAGTCAGCCTTATTCAGTCAGTCTGTCAGTCATCCTTATTCAGTCAGTCTGTCAGTCAGTCAGTCGGTCAGTCCTGTCCAGTCAGTTAGTCAGTCAAGCAGTCAGTCAGGTAGTCAAGCAGTCAGTCAGTCAGTGTCAGTCAGTCATTTAGTCATTCAGTCAGTCAGTGAAATAGCCAGTCAGAGAGTCAAGCAGTCAGTCAGTCAGTCTCAGTCAGTCAGTTAGTCAGTCAGTCAGTCAGTCCAGTCTCAGTCAGTCAGGCAGTTAGTCAGTCAGTCTCGGTCAGTCAGTGAGTCAGTCAGTCAGTATCAGTCAGTCAGTGAGTCAGTCTGTCAGTCAGGCAGTATCAGTCAGGCAGTAAGACTCCGCTCAACAGAACTCCGATAGCCTAATGGCTAGACCGCTGGTCTTCCAAGCGAGTGGCCTGGGTTCGAGTCCCAGCCGGAGCGAATATCTTCAATGTATATATTTCTTTTCTAATTTGAAAATTCTTTTTTTTTCAATTTCTTTCCTTTGCAATTATTGATTATTTATGTAGGGAAGAAAATTCTGAGTCAGTTTAATTTTTCGACACGAAGATTTCAAAGTGTTTAAATAAACAATTACCAAGGTGCATTTTTTGTTTTTATTATATTTAAAACTCCCACCGACAGAGCTCCCATAGACTAATGGCTAGAGTGTTAGGCTTCCAAGCGAGTGGCCCTGGGTTCGAGTCCCAGCCTGAACGAAAATCTTCAATGTATACTTTTAGTTTCTAATTTGAAATTTCTTCTTTTTTTTTTAATTTTTCTCTTTTGCGAATATTGATTATTTATGTAGGGAGAAAAATTCTGAGTCAGTTTAATTATTCGACCTGTAAATTTCAAAGTGTTTGAATCAATAATTACCAAGGTGCATTTTTTGTTTTTATTATATTTAAGACTTCCATCGACAGAGCTCCGATAGCCTAATGGCTAGACCGTTGAGTTCCTAGCGCGTGGTACTGGGTTCGAGTCCCGGCCGGAAAGGAAATCTTAAATGCAAATATTTTTTTCTAATTTTATAATTCTTTTTTTTTTATTTTTCCCTTTTGCGAAGTCAGTCAGTCAGTCTGACAGTCAATCAGTCAAGCACTCAGTCATTCAGTCTCAGTCAGTCAGTCCAGTCAGTCAGTCACTCAGTCAGTCAGTTAGTCCTTCAGCCAGTCAGTCAAGCAGTCAGTCATTTAGTCTCAGTCAGTCAGTCATTCAGTCAGTCAGGCAGTCAGTCAGTCTGTCAGTCGGTCAGTCCTGTGCAGTCAGTTAGTCACTAAAGCAGTCAGTCAGTCAGTCAGTCAGTCTTGGTCAGTCAGTCAGTCAGTCATTCAGTCAGTCAGTCAGTCAGGCAGTCAGTCAGTCGGTCAGCCTTATTCAGTCAGTCTGTCAGTCAGTCAGTCAGTCAGCCTTATTCAGTCAGTCTGTCAGTCATCCTTATTCAGTCAGTCTGTCAGTCAGTCAGTCGGTCAGTCCTGTCCAGTCATTTAGTCAGTCAAGCAGTCAGTCAGGTAGTCAAGCAGTCAGTCAGTCAGTGTCAGTCAGTCATTTAGTCATTCAGTCAGTCAGTGAAATAGCCAGTCAGAGAGTCAAGCAGTCAGTCAGTCAGTCTCAGTCAGTCAGTTAGTCAGTCAGTCAGTCAGTCAGTCAGTCAGTCCAGTCTCAGTCAGTCAGGCAGTTAGTCAGTCAGTCTCGGTCAGTCAGTGAGTCAGTCAGTCAGTATCAGTCAGTCAGTGAGTCAGTCTGTCAGTCAGGCAGTATCAGTCAGGCAGTAAGACTCCGCTCGACAGAACTCCGATAGCCTAATGGCTAGACCGCTGGTCTTCCAAGCGAGTGGCCTGGGTTCGAGTCCCAGCCGGAGCGAATATCTTCAATGTATGTATTTCTTTTCTAATTTGAAAATTCTTTTTTTTTTTCAATTTCTTTCCTTTGCAATTATTGATTATTTATGTAGGGAAGAAAATTCTGAGTCAGTTTAATTTTTCGACACGAAGATTTCAAAGTGTTTAAATAAACAATTACCAAGGTGCATTTTTTGTTTTTATTATATTTAAAACTCCCACCGACAGAGCTCCCATAGACTAATGGCTAGAGTGTTAGGCTTCCAAGCGAGTGGCCCTGGGTTCGAGTCCCAGCCTGAACGAAAATCTTCAATGTATACTTTTAGTTTCTAATTTGAAATTTCTTCTTTTTTTTTTAATTTTTCTCTTTTGCGAATATTGATTATTTATGTAGGGAGAAAAATTCTGAGTCAGTTTAATTATTCGACCTGTAAATTTCAAAGTGTTTGAATCAATAATTACCAAGGTGCATTTTTTGTTTTTATTATATTTAAGACTTCCATCGACGGAGCTCCGATAGCCTAATGGCTTGACCGTTGGGTTCCTAGCGCGTGGTACTGGGTTCGAGTCCCGGCCGGAAAGGAAATCTTAAATGCAAATATTTTTTTCTAATTTTATAATTCTTTTTTTTTATTTTTCCCTTTTGCGAAGTCAGTCAGTCAGTCTGACAGTCAATCAGTCAAGCACTCAGTCATTCAGTCTCAGTCAGTCAGTCCAGTCAGTCAGTCACTCAGTCAGTCAGTTAGTCCTTCAGCCAGTCAGTCAAGCAGTCAGTCATTTAGTCTCAGTCAGTCAGTCATTCAGTCAGTCAGTCAGTCAGGCAGTCAGTCAGTCAGTCAGTCGGTCAGTCCTGTGCAGTCAGTTAGTCACTAAAGCAGTCAGTCAGTCTCAGTCAGTCAGTCAGTCAGTCAGTCCAGTCCAGTCTCAGTCAGTCAGTCAGTCAGTCTCGGTCAGTCAGTCAGTCAGTCATTCAGTCAGTCAGTCAGTCAGGCAGTCAGTCAGTCGGTCAGCCTTATTCAGTCAGTCTGTCAGTCAGTCTGTCAGTCAGCCTTATTCAGTCAGTCTGTCAGTCAGTCAGTCGGTCAGTCCTGTCCAGTCAGTTAGTCAGTCAAGCAGTCAGTCAGGAAGTCAAGCAGTCAGTCAGTCAGTGTCAGTCAGTCATTTAGTCATTCAGTCAGTCAGTGAAATAGCCAGTCAGAGAGTCAAGCAGTCAGTCAGTCAGTCTCAGTCAGTCAGTTAGTCAGTCAGTCAGTCAGTCAGTCAGTCAGTCCAGTCTCAGTCAGTCAGGCAGTTAGTCAGTCAGTCTCGGTCAGTCAGTGAGTCAGTCAGTCAGTATCAGTCAGTCAGTGAGTCAGTCTGTCAGTCAGGCAGTATCAGTCAGGCAGTAAGACTCCGCTCGACAGAACTCCGATGGCCTAATGGCTAGACCGCTGGTCTTCCAAGCGAGTGGCCTGTGTTCGAGTCCCAGCCGGAGCGAATATCTTCAATGTATATATTTCTTTTCTAATTTGAAAATTCTTTTTTTTTTCAATTTCTTTCCTTTGCAATTATTGATTATTTATGTAGGGAAGAAAATTCTGAGTCAGTTTAATTTTTCGACACGAAGATTTCAAAGTGTTTAAATATACAATTACCAAGGTGCATTTTTTGTTTTTATTATATTTAAAACTCCCACCGACAGAGTCTCATAGACTAATGGCTAGAGTGTTAGGCTTCCAAGCGAGTGGCCCTGGGTTCGAGTCCCAGCCTGAACGAAAATCTTCAATGTATACTTTTAGTTTCTAATTTGAAATTTCTTCTTCTTTTTTTTTAATTTTTCTCTTTTGCGAATATTGATTATTTATGTAGGGAGAAAAATTCTGAGTCAGTTTAATTATTCGACCTGTAAATTTCAAAGTGTTTGAATCAATAATTACCAAGGTGCATTTTTTGTTTTTATTATATTTAAGACTTCCATCGACAGAGCTCCGATAGCCTAATGGCTAGACCGTTGGGTTCCTAGCGCGTGGTACTGGGTTCGAGTCCCGGCCGGAAAGGAAATCTTAAATGCAAATATTTTTTTATAATTCTTTTTTTTTTATTTTTCCCTTTTGCGAAGTCAGTCAGTCAGTCTGACAGTCAATCAGTCAAGCACTCAGTCATTCAGTCTCAGTCAGTCAGTCCAGTCAGTCAGTCACTCAGTCAGTCAGTTAGTCCTTCAGCCAGTCAGTCAAGCAGTCAGTCATTTAGTCTCAGTCAGTCAGTCATTCAGTCAGTCAGTCAGTCAGGCAGTCAGTCAGTCAGTCAGTCGGTCAGTCCTGTGCAGTCAGTTAGTCACTAAAGCAGTCAGTCAGTCTCAGTCAGTCAGTCAGTCAGTCCAGTCCAGTCTCAGTCAGTCAGTCAGTCAGTCTCGGTCAGTCAGTCAGTCAGTCATTCAGTCAGTCAGTCAGTCAGGCAGTCAGTCAGTCGGTCAGCCTTATTCAGTCAGTCTGTCAGTCAGTCAGTCAGTCAGCCTTATTCAGTCAGTCTGTCAGTCATCCTTATTCAGTCAGTCTGTCAGTCAGTCAGTCGGTCAGTCCTGTCCAGTCAGTTAGTCAAACAAGCAGTCAGTCAGGTAGTCAAGCAGTCAGTCAGTCAGTGTCAGTCAGTCATTTAGTCATTCAGTCAGTCAGTGAAATAGCCAGTCAGAGAGTCAAGCAGTCAGTCAGTCAGTCTCAGTCAGTCAGTTAGTCAGTCAGTCAGTCAGTCAGTCAGTCAGTCCAGTCTCAGTCAGTCAGGCAGTTAGTCAGTCAGTCTCGGTCAGTCAGTGAGTCAGTCAGTCAGTATCAGTCAGTCAGTGAGTCAGTCTGTCAGTCAGGCAGTATCAGTCAGGCAGTAAGACTCCGCTCGACAGAACTCCGATGGCCTAATGGCTAGACCGCTGGTCTTCCAAGCGAGTGGCCTGTGTTCGAGTCCCAGCCGGAGCAAATATCTTCAATGTATATATTTATTTTCTAATTTGAAAATTCTTTTTTTTTCAATTTCTTTCCTTTGCAATTATTGATTATTTATGTAGGGAAGAAAATTCTGAGTCAGTTTAATTTTTCGACACGAAGATTTCAAAGTGTTTAAATATACAATTACCAAGGTGCATTTTTTGTTTTTATTATATTTAAAACTCCCACCGACAGAGCTCTCATAGACTAATGGCTAGAGTGTTAGGCTTCCAAGCGAGTGGCCCTGGGTTCGAGTCCCAGCCTGAACGAAAATCTTCAATGTATACTTTTAGTTTCTAATTTGAAATTTCTTCTTCTTTTTTTTTAATTTTTCTCTTTTGCGAATATTGATTATTTATGTAGGGAGAAAAATTCTGAGTCAGTTTAATTATTCGACCTGTAAATTTCAAAGTGTTTGAATCAATAATTACCAAGGTGCATTTTTTGTTTTTATTATATTTAAGACTTCCAGCGACAGAGCTCCGATAGCCTAATGGCTAGACCGTTGGGTTCCTAGCGCGTGGTACTGGGTTCGAGTCCCGGCCGGAAAGGAAATCTTAAATGCAAATATTTTTTTCTAATTCTTTTTTTTTTTATTTTTCCCTTTTGCGAAGTCAGTCAGTCAGTCTGACAGTCAATCAGTCAAGCACTCAGTCATTCAGTCTCAGTCAGTCAGTCCAGTCAGTCAGTCACTCAGTCAGTCAGTTAGTCCTTCAGCCAGTCAGTCAAGCAGTCAGTCATTTAGTCTCAGTCAGTCAGTCATTCAGTCAGTCAGTCAGTCAGGCAGTCAGTCAGTCAGTCAGTCGGTCAGTCCTGTGCAGTCAGTTAGTCACTAAAGCAGTCAGTCAGTCTCAGTCAGTCAGTCAGTCAGTCCAGTCCAGTCTCAGTCAGTCAGTCAGTCAGTCTCGGTCAGTCAGTCAGTCAGTCATTCAGTCAGTCAGTCAGTCAGGCAGTCAGTCAGTCGGTCAGCCTTATTCAGTCAGTCTGTCAGTCAGTCAGTCAGTCAGCCTTATTCAGTCAGTCTGTCAGTCATCCTTATTCAGTCAGTCTGTCAGTCAGTCAGTCGGTCAGTCCTGTCCAGTCAGTTAGTCAGTCAAGCAGTCAGTCAGGTAGTCAAGCAGTCAGTCAGTCAGTGTCAGTCAGTCATTTAGTCATTCAGTCAGTCAGTGAAATAGCCAGTCAGAGAGTCAAGCAGTCAGTCAGTCAGTCTCAGTCAGTCAGTTAGTCAGTCAGTCAGTCAGTCAGTCAGTCAGTCCAGTCTCAGTCAGTCAGGCAGTTAGTCAGTCAGTCTCGGTCAGTCAGTGAGTCAGTCAGTCAGTATCAGTCAGTCAGTGAGTCAGTCTGTCAGTCAGGCAGTATCAGTCAGGCAGTAAGACTCCGCTCGACAGAACTCCGATGGCCTAATGGCTAGACCGCTGGTCTTCCAAGCGAGTGGCCTGTGTTCGAGTCCCAGCCGGAGCGAATATCTTCAATGTATATATTTCTTTTCTAATTTGAAAATTCTTTTTTTTTCAATTTCTTTCCTTTGCAATTATTGATTATTTATGTAGGGAAGAAAATTCTGAGTCAGTTTAATTTTTCGACACGAAGATTTCAAAGTGTTTAAATATACAATTACCAAGGTGCATTTTTTGTTTTTATTATATTTAAAACTCCCACCGACAGAGCTCTCATAGACTAATGGCTAGAGTGTTAGGCTTCCAAGCGAGTGGCCCTGGGTTCGAGTCCTAGCCTGAACGAAAATCTTCAATGTATACTTTTAGTTTCTAATTTGAAATTTCTTCTTCTTTTTTTTAATTTTTCTCTTTTGCGAATATTGATTATTTATGTAGGGAGAAAAATTCTGAGTCAGTTTAATTATTCGACCTGTAAATTTCAAAGTGTTTGAATCAATAATTACCAAGGTGCATTTTTTGTTTTTATTATATTTAAGACTTCCATCGACAGAGCTCCGATAGCCTAATGGCTTGACCGTTGGGTTCCTAGCGCGTGGTACTGGGTTCGAGTCCCGGCCGGAAAGGAAATCTTAAATGCAAATATTTTTTTCTAATTTTATAATTCTTTTTTTTTATTTTTCCCTTTTGCGAAGTCAGTCAGTCAGTCTGACAGTCAATCAGTCAAGCACTCAGTCATTCAGTCTCAGTCAGTCAGTCCAGTCAGTCAGTCACTCAGTCAGTCAGTTAGTCCTTCAGCCAGTCAGTCAAGCAGTCAGTCATTTAGTCTCAGTCAGTCAGTCATTCAGTCAGTCAGTCAGTCAGGCAGTCAGTCAGTCAGTCAGTCGGTCAGTCCTGTGCAGTCAGTTAGTCACTAAAGCAGTCAGTCAGTCTCAGTCAGTCAGTCAGTCAGTCAGTCCAGTCCAGTCTCAGTCAGTCAGTCAGTCAGTCTCGGTCAGTCAGTCAGTCAGTCATTCAGTCAGTCAGTCAGTCAGGCAGTCAGTCAGTCGGTCAGCCTTATTCAGTCAGTCTGTCAGTCAGTCAGTCAGTCAGCCTTATTCAGTCAGTCTGTCAGTCAGTCAGTCGGTCAGTCCTGTCCAGTCAGTTAGTCAGTCAAGCAGTCAGTCAGGTAGTCAAGCAGTCAGTCAGTCAGTGTCAGTCAGTCATTTAGTCATTCAGTCAGTCAGTGAAATAGCCAGTCAGAGAGTCAAGCAGTCAGTCAGTCAGTCTCAGTCAGTCAGTTAGTCAGTCAGTCAGTCAGTCAGTCAGTCAGTCCAGTCTCAGTCAGTCAGGCAGTTAGTCAGTCAGTCTCGGTCAGTCAGTGAGTCAGTCAGTCAGTATCAGTCAGTCAGTGAGTCAGTCTGTCAGTCAGGCAGTATCAGTCAGGCAGTAAGACTCCGCTCGACAGAACTCCGATGGCCTAATGGCTAGACCGCTGGTCTTCCAAGCGAGTGGCCTGTGTTCGAGTCCCAGCCGGAGCGAATATCTTCAATGTATATATTTCTTTTCTAATTTGAAAATTCTTTTTTTTTTCAATTTCTTTCCTTTGCAATTATTGATTATTTATGTAGGGAAGAAAATTCTGAGTCAGTTTAATTTTTCGACACGAAGATTTCAAAGTGTTTAAATATACAATTACCAAGGTGCATTTTTTGTTTTTATTATATTTAAAACTCCCACCGACAGAGCTCTCATAGACTAATGGCTAGAGTGTTAGGCTTCCAAGCGAGTGGCCCTGGGTTCGAGTCCCAGCCTGAACGAAAATCTTCAATGTATACTTTTAGTTTCTAATTTGAAATTTCTTCTTCTTTTTTTTTAATTTTTCTCTTTTGCGAATATTGATTATTTATGTAGGGAGAAAAATTCTGAGTCAGTTTAATTATTCGACCTGTAAATTTCAAAGTGTTTGAATCAATAATTACCAAGGTGCATTTTTTGTTTTTATTATATTTAAGACTTCCAGCGACAGAGCTCCGATAGCCTAATGGCTAGACCGTTGGGTTCCTAGCGCGTGGTACTGGGTTCGAGTCCCGGCCGGAAAGGAAATCTTAAATGCAAATATTTTTTTCTAATTTTATAATTCTTTTTTTTTATTTTTCCCTTTTGCGAAGTCAGTCAGTCAGTCTGACAGTCAATCAGTCAAGCACTCAGTCATTCAGTCTCAGTCAGTCAGTCCAGTCAGTCAGTCACTCAGTCAGGCAGTCAGTCAGTCAGTCAGTCGGTCAGTCCTGTGCAGTCAGTTAGTCACTAAAGCAGTCAGTCAGTCTCAGTCAGTCAGTCAGTCAGTCCAGTCCAGTCTCAGTCAGTCAGTCAGTCAGTCTCGGTCAGTCAGTCAGTCAGTCATTCAGTCAGTCAGTCAGTCAGGCAGTCAGTCAGTCGGTCAGCCTTATTCAGTCAGTCTGTCAGTCAGTCAGTCAGTCAGCCTTATTCAGTCAGTCTGTCAGTCATCCTTATTCAGTCAGTCTGTCAGTCAGTCAGTCGGTCAGTCCTGTCCAGTCAGTTAGTCAGTCAAGCAGTCAGTCAGGTAGTCAAGCAGTCAGTCAGTCAGTGTCAGTCAGTCATTTAGTCATTCAGTCAGTCAGTGAAATAGCCAGTCAGAGAGTCAAGCAGTCAGTCAGTCAGTCTCAGTCAGTCAGTTAGTCAGTCAGTCAGTCAGTCAGTCCAGTCTCAGTCAGTCAGGCAGTTAGTCAGTCAGTCTCGGTCAGTCAGTGAGTCAGTCAGTCAGTATCAGTCAGTCAGTGAGTCAGTCTGTCAGTCAGGCAGTATCAGTCAGGCAGTAAGACTCCGCTCGACAGAACTCCGATGGCCTAATGGCTAGACCGCTGGTCTTCCAAGCGAGTGGCCTGTGTTCGTGTCCCAGCCGGAGCAAATATCTTCAATGTATATATTTCTTTTCTAATTTGAAAATTCTTTTTTTTTCAATTTCTTTCCTTTGCAATTATTGATTATTTATGTAGGGAAGAAAATTCTGAGTCAGTTTAATTTTTCGACACGAAGATTTCAAAGTGTTTAAATATACAATTACCAAGGTGCATTTTTTGTTTTTATTATATTTAAAACTCCCACCGACAGAGCTCTCATAGACTAATGGCTAGAGTGTTAGGCTTCCAAGCGAGTGGCCCTGGGTTCGAGTCCCAGCCTGAACGAAAATCTTCAATGTATACTTTTAGTTTCTAATTTGAAATTTCTTCTTCTTTTTTTTTAATTTTTCTCTTTTGCGAATATTGATTATTTATGTAGGGAGAAAAATTCTGAGTCAGTTTAATTATTCGACCTGTAAATTTCAAAGTGTTTGAATCAATAATTACCAAGGTGCATTTTTTGTTTTTATTATATTTAAGACTTCCAGCGACAGAGCTCCGATAGCCTAATGGCTAGACCGTTGGGTTCCTAGCGCGTGGTACTGGGTTCGAGTCCCGGCCGGAAAGGAAATCTTAAATGCAAATATTTTTTTTCTAATTCTTTTTTTTTATTTTTCCCTTTTGCGAAGTCAGTCAGTCAGTCTGACAGTCAATCAGTCAAGCACTCAGTCATTCAGTCTCAGTCAGTCAGTCCAGTCAGTCAGTCACTCAGTCAGTCAGTTAGTCCTTCAGCCAGTCAGTCAAGCAGTCAGTCATTTAGTCTCAGTCAGTCAGTCATTCAGTCAGTCAGTCAGTCAGGCAGTCAGTCAGTCAGTCAGTCGGTCAGTCCTGTGCAGTCAGTTAGTCACTAAAGCAGTCAGTCAGTCTCAGTCAGTCAGTCAGTCAGTCCAGTCCAGTCTCAGTCAGTCAGTCAGTCAGTCTCGGTCAGTCAGTCAGTCAGTCATTCAGTCAGTCCAGTCAGTCAGGCAGTCAGTCAGTCGGTCAGCCTTATTCAGTCAGTCTGTCAGTCAGTCAGTCAGTCAGCCTTATTCAGTCAGTCTGTCAGTCATCCTTATTCAGGTCAGTCTGTCAGTCAGTCAGTCGGTCAGTCCTGTCCAGTCAGTTAGTCAGTCAAGCAGTCAGTCAGGTAGTCAAGCAGTCAGTCAGTCAGTGTCAGTCAGTCATTTAGTCATTCAGTCAGTCAGTGAAATAGCCAGTCAGAGAGTCAAGCAGTCAGTCAGTCAGTCTCAGTCAGTCAGTTAGTCAGTCAGTCAGTCAGTCAGTCAGTCAGTCCAGTCTCAGTCAGTCAGGCAGTTAGTCAGTCAGTCTCGGTCAGTCAGTGAGTCAGTCAGTCAGTATCAGTCAGTCAGTGAGTCAGTCTGTCAGTCAGGCAGTATCAGTCAGGCAGTAAGACTCCGCTCGACAGAACTCCGATGGCCTAATGGCTAGACCGCTGGTCTTCCAAGCGAGTGGCCTGTGTTCGAGTCCCAGCCGGAGCGAATATCTTCAATGTATATATTTCTTTTCTAATTTGAAAATTCTTTTTTTTTTCAATTTCTTTCCTTTGCAATTATTGATTATTTATGTAGGGAAGAAAATTCTGAGTCAGTTTAATTTTTCGACACGAAGATTTCAAAGTGTTTTAAATATACAATTACCAAGGTGCATTTTTTGTTTTTATTATATTTAAAACTCCCACCGACAGAGCTCTCATAGACTAATGGCTAGAGTGTTAGGCTTCCAAGCGAGTGGCCCTGGGTTCGAGTCCCAGCCTGAACGAAAATCTTCAATGTTATACTTTTAGTTTCTAATTTGAAATTTCTTCTCCTTTTTTTTTAATTTTTCTCTTTTGCGAATATTGATTATTTATGTAGGGAGAAAAATTCTGAGTCAGTTAATTATTCGACCTGTAAATTTCAAAGTGTTTGAATCAATAATTACCAAGGTGCATTTTTTGTTTTTATTATATTTAAGACTTCCAGCGACAGAGCTCCGATAGCCTAATGGCTAGACCGTTGGGTTCCTAGCGCGTGGTACTGGGTTCGAGTCCCGGCCGGAAAGGAAATCTTAAATGCAAATATTTTTTTCTAATTTTATAATTCTTTTTTTTTTATTTTTCCCTTTTGCGAAGTCAGTCAGTCAGTCTGACAGTCAATCAGTCAAGCACTCAGTCATTCAGTCTCAGTCAGTCAGTCCAGTCAGTCAGTCACTCAGTCAGTCAGTTAGTCCTTCAGCCAGTCAGTCAAGCAGTCAGTCATTTAGTCTCAGTCAGTCAGTCATTCAGTCAGTCAGTCAGTCAGGCAGTCAGTCAGTCAGTCAGTCGGTCAGTCCTGTGCAGTCAGTTAGTCACTAAAGCAGTCAGTCAGTCTCAGTCAGTCAGTCAGTCAGTCCAGTCCAGTCTCAGTCAGTCAGTCAGTCAGTCTCGGTCAGTCAGTCAGTCAGTCATTCAGTCAGTCAGTCAGTCAGGCAGTCAGTCAGTCGGTCAGCCTTATTCAGTCAGTCTGTCAGTCAGTCAGTCAGTCAGCCTTATTCAGTCAGTCTGTCAGTCATCCTTATTCAGTCAGTCTGTCAGTCAGTCAGTCGGTCAGTCCTGTCCTGTCAGTTAGTCAGTCAAGCAGTCAGTCAGGTAGTGAAGCAGTCAGTCAGTCAGTGTCAGTCAGTCATTTAGTCATTCAGTCAGTCAGTGAAATAGCCAGTCAGAGAGTCAAGCAGTCAGTCAGTCAGTCTCAGTCAGTCAGTTAGTCAGTCAGTCAGTCAGTCAGTCAGTCAGTCCAGTCTCAGTCAGTCAGGCAGTTAGTCAGTCAGTCTCGGTCAGTCAGTGAGTCAGTCAGTCAGTATCAATCAGTCAGTGAGTCAGTCTGTCAGTCAGGCAGTATCAGTCAGGCAGTAAGACTCCGCTCGACAGAACTCCGATAGCCTAATGGCTAGACCGCTGGTCTTCCAAGCGAGTGGCCTGGGTTTGAGTCCCAGCCGGAGCGAATATCTTCAATGTATATATTTCTTTTCTAATTTGAAAATTCTTTTTTTTTTCAATTTCTTTCCTTTGCAATTATTGATTATTTATGTAGGGAAGAAAATTCTGAGTCAGTTTAATTTTTCGACACGAAGATTTCAAAGTGTTTAAATAAACAATTACCAAGGTGCATTTTTTGTTTTTATTATATTTAAAACTCCCACCGACAGAGCTCCTATAGACTAATGGCTAGAGTGTTAGGCTTCCAAGCGAGTGGCCCTGGGTTCGAGTCCCATCCTGAACGAAAATCTTCAATGTATACTTTTAGTTTCTAATTTGAAATTTCTTCTTCTTTTTTTTTTAATTTTTCTCTTTTGCGAATATTGATTATTTATGTAGGGAGAAAAATTCTGAGTCAGTTTAATTATTCGACCTGTAAATTTCAAAGTGTTTGAATCAATAATTACCAAGGTGCATTTTTTGTTTTTATTATATTTAAGACTTCCATCGACAGAGCTCCGATAGCCTAATGGCTAGACCGTTGGGTTCCTAGCGCGTGGTACTGGGTTCGAGTCCCGGCCGGAAAGGAAATCTTAAATGCAAATATTTTTTTATAATTCTTTTTTTTTTATTTTTCCCTTTTGCGAAGTCAGTCAGTCAGTCTGACAGTCAATCAGTCAAGCACTCAGCCATTCAGTCTCAGTCAGTCAGTCCAGTCAGTCAGTCACTCAGTCAGTCAGTTAGTCCTTCAGCCAGTCTGTCAAGCAGTCAGTCATTTAGTCTCAGTCAGTCAGTCATTCAGTCAGTCAGTCAGTCAGGCAGTCAGTCAGTCAGTCAGTCGGTCAGTCCTGTGCAGTCAGTTAGTCACTAAAGCAGTCAGTCAGTCTCAGTCAGTCAGTCAGTCAGTCAGTCCGGTCCAGTCTCAGTCAGTCAGTCAGTCAGTCTCGGTCAGTCAGTCAGTCAGTCATTCAGTCAGTCAGTCAGTCAGGCAGTCAGTCAGTCGGTCAGAATTATTCAGTCAGTCTGTCAGTCAGTCAGTCAGTCATCCTTATTCAGTCAGTCTGTCAGTCATCCTTATTCAGTCAGTCTGTCAGTCAGTCAGTCGGTCAGTCCTGTCCAGTCAGTTAGTCAGTCAAGCAGTCAGTCAGGTAGTCAAGCAGTCAGTCAGTCAGTGTCAGTCAGTCATTTAGTCATTCAGTAAGTCAGTGAAATAGCCAGTCAGAGAGTCAAGCAGTCAGTCAGTCAGTCTCAGTCAGTCAGTTAGTCAGTCAGTCAGTCAGTCAGTCAGTCAGTCCAGTCTCAGTCAGTCAGGCAGTTAGTCAGTCAGTCTCGGTCAGTCAGTGAGTCAGTCAGTCAGTATCAGTCAGTCAGTGAGTCAGTCTGTCAGTCAGGCAGTATCAGTCAGGCAGTAAGACTCCGCTCGACAGAACTCCGATAGCCTAATGGCTAGACCGCTGGTCTTCCAAGCGAGTGGCCTGGGTTCGAGTCCCAGCCGGAGCGAATATCTTCAATGTATATATTTCTTTTCTAATTTGAAAATTCTTTTTTTTTCAATTTCTTTCCTTTGCAATTATTG